>NW_024538413.1:0-7788 GCF_016628075.1 Suillus paluster
ATCAAACCCTAAGTCACCTTATCCGATAAGATTAGATTAGATAGATCCCTGATAAGATAAGATGGATAACCGTATAACGATCACTATCTTTTACCATCACATCTATACTATATCGACGTCATCCATCGATATCCGGTAACCCTAGACATATGAAACTCGTCACATCCTTAGAAGTCCTACGATTAGGCAACGGGTTACATCATAAGCATCTACATGCCTCTATGATCGAACCATAACCGAGAGTCCTTTACGAGCTATCTCTCAAAGAGTCATTATCCCCTTCACATCGCAGACCTTCACTTCCCACACATGACATGTTAAGAGTTACCTCTGTCATCACCGAACCCCTTACATTGGAACCTGTTGCACAGTCACAGCTAAACCCTGAACCCTATCACAGCAAGCACCGCTCATAGAGAAGCATGCCTCATTACCGAAGACCCTGGAGAACCCTTAGATCCGATCGTACCCGATACATCTCCAGATCCCATCTCCTATCGAGATCCTTAATTACCGCTCGAGACTTCTTGTCACAGAACTCTCTCACCCTTCTTAATCTCCCGCTTACCCTGAATAGAAGCAGCCCCTGAGAACCCTGCTTAATCACCGATACCCTTGACCCCTATGAACCCTTTCTCCCTTCTTGTAGTTGATTGGTTGATAAGACGCCCCTATACCCTGGGTGCAATGTTATGACCGTATATAGATATATCACAACCTTTCATACTCAGCTATCTCCGCTTAGAGAGTAGTATATAGTTTAGGTTGTAGTCAGTAGTACTCCTTAGACTTAACCTCTTCGTTCTTACGTCATCGTAGACCTAGACGTTCCCTCTCAATACTACCCTTGCTTTATCCTCTTCAGACGAGTCCTGTGGTGTGATCCAAACTCCAGACACCTACTAGTTAGGTTAAGGGACGTTGTTCATAACATTGACAACCTCAGCAATGGGAGTTATGCCGCGAGCAACTCAGTTTTGAACACATTGAGGGCAATCATAGTGGACAGAATGCTGCTTGCTTGATTATTGATACCATTGACACATACAATCTACGAGATAAGGTAAAGTTTAGTCTACTACTATCCTGCACTGAATCTAATCAGTGTTTTGTAGGTTGGATGGATGACCTCTGATAATGCCACCAACAATGATACTGCCATGAAAGCAGTTGGACATGAAATTAGGACGTGTCAAACAACAGACCATCTTACTCACAATCCTCGGCAAGAGCTCAACATATACTTGTCTTTGCCACTAGAGGAGACTGATGACATTGTTGCCTGGTGGGGGGTAAGTTATCTTTTTGACTTTTGTTTTCGCTACTAAATCTATTTATTAGCTTCACTTGCTGCAATACCCTACACTTGCACGCATTGTGCGAGACTATCTACCCATTCAAGGCAGCTCCGTTCCCTCCGAGCAGGCATTCTCAAGTGGAGGAATCACTTCTACTGTGCGACACAATGCACTCATGACCTCCACATTCACTGCGTTACAGTTGTTGAAGGGAGCATATAGGAATGGGCACCTTTCTGCAGCAGTAGAGGCTGAGGGACACACAGCTTCATTGGACATGTAGCTATGAGTACAAATACTGCGTTTATGTTTTTTTTTGCTAGCTGTAAAAAAAATTGGGTTTGGTTCGCGTTCGAACCAAAAAAAAAACTGAACCTGACTATTCTGAACCGTTTGCAAAGGTCCAGTTCTCGGTTCGGCAAGTCTAGTAGAACCGGACCTAGGTTTGGTTCTCGGTTCTTGCTAAACCCTCTATGAACCGGACCAAACCGGACTACAGCAGCACTAGTTTGCTTGGCTCAAATAACTACAGGTTATGAGCCCTGACTCGACCATGGATACCACGCTCCCCAGTAACACCTCTGCCCTCTTCAATGTCCCCAAGTTAGCTGAAGACAGTTCAAATTGGATAACCTACAAGGAAAGAACATTGACGTCAATAGGTGCTTGAGGTTTGATGTGTTATACCAATGGTCGAGCAACAAAACTGATCCCGTTTAAAGTCGACCTGACGACAAAGAGCGTTACGAAGCCTGATGGCTTGATGCCTACGCCTACGGAGATTGAGGTGTTAGAGAAAAGAATTGACGAATTCTTCCAAAAGGACTCGTTAAGCAATACATATTCAGCACTATTACTGATTGCATGCTCCTCCATGTTCAAAAGCTTGAGGACGCCTCGAAGATCTGGGCTGAAATATGTGATATTCACAAGGGTAAAACCGAACTCATTCAAATTGACCTGCATCATCGATTGCAAGAAATGAGGTGTGAAGAGAGCGGTGACATAAAAGCTCACTTCAGCGAGATGCTTCGGCTCCGCGAATTGTTGGCAGGCATGGATGCCGCCATCGAAGACAGAGACTTTTATGCAATCCTACTAGGATCCCTCCCAGAATCCTATCGACCCCTACTTTTCTCCATAAACGCAGCTGCAAAGGTTACCCAAACACCTCTCAGCCCATCTGAACTCATTAACATTGTATCTGAAGAGTACAAGTATAGGCTCCTCATGGATCGATGTGGTTCAAAGAAGGGCAACAGCTCAGCACTAATAGCCAAAGGAGGTCCAGGAAAGGGCCGCAAGGCTGGCGGATCGCCCCAAGGCAATCCAGACATGACCTGTTTCAACTGTGATAGAAAGGGGCACTATAAGAGTGACTGTTGGAGGCCAGGAGGAGGAAAGGAAGGCCAAGGGCCGAATCAGCATCAGAAGAAGGGTCCGCGCTCACCAAAGGAAGGCGCGAATGCCGCAGCATCCACCCCAGAGTCCGAAATGAACTATGCCTTCACATCGTCAGACCTCGCTGGTATAGCTGGGCAGATGAACATACCGGTAGAACGATGTGGTGCCATTATAGATTCAGGTGCTACCTCCCATTTCTGTCCCAACTGTTTGAAGTTTCTTAACTTTGTCCCTATAGAGCCTCAAGATGTGCATACAGCTGACGGATTGGCTGTTAGTGCGATCGGAAAAGGTGACATCCAGCTGGACTTACCGAATGGAAAAGGCCGGACGTCTGTTACTCTTTGTAACGCACTATACACGCCCAAGATGGCCTTCACATTAATATCCACCTGTCGTAGAACAGCGGGCAGTCTCGCCGTTCACTTTGAAGACAAGGTCTGTAAGATCATGTCCTGAGGACCTGACCGCACTGTGATAGCCACCATTCCCCAAGTTGAAGGGCTATACAGCGTCGCTGCACGTTCTAAGCACTATGCCAATCTCGCTACGGTCAAACTCACCATTCACGCCCTGCACAAGACCCTTGGTCATATATCACAGGTGGCTGTAAAGCATGCAATTGACAAGGGACTAGTCCACAGCCTCGACCTTGATGCCTCCTCGAAGGACAAATTATGTGATGCCTGTGTGAAGGCGAAGTCAGTGCATTGCTCATTTCCAAAGGAATCCAAGAGACGAGCAGAGACTTATGGTGAAGTTATCCATAGCGACCTCTGGGGACCAGCGCAGATGGTCAGTCTGGCCAGATCAAGCTACTATATGAGCTTTACCAATGACTACTTGAGGGAGACAGCCGTAATATTCTTGAAGCAGAAGAGCAAAGCCCTAGATGTGTTTCGCCAGTATGAAACCAAGCTCACAATGCAGCATGATGGTTGCCAAATCAAGATGCTTCAGTCTGATAGGGGTGGTGAGTACTTGAGTGCAGAATTCAATGCGCACCTCAAGGATCGCGGCATGGCTCGCGAGCTGACCGTGCACAATTCTCCCCAACAGAATGGAGTGGCGGAGAGGCTCAATCACACTCTGGTCGAACATACCTGCGCGATGTTGATAGTGTAGGACTTACCCAAGTTTCTGTGGGTGGAGGCGATTAACTATGCAGTATGGCTGAAAAATCGCTTACCATTGTGTGAACAACTAGTGCAGCAGCGGGAAATCAATCTACTACACAGTTGGGTCTTTGCTGCCTGCTGCCTCGCTTGGAAACAAGCGCGTTCGACCCTTAAGGGGATTGCTACTGGGGAAACACTAGTCTCTGTCTAAAGCGACCCTATAGGATGAAGGATCCACAAAAGTGGATGAAACGGATAGGATGCAAAATGTATGGATTTGTCAGATGGAGCAGATGATACTTGCAGATTGGACGGGATGCGAATCAAAGTCGAAGGAAGTTCATTAAAGGTTGGATGGATAGTGGGTATAAGTCAAAGCAATCTTCTGGTAAGGTGCAGGAAAAGTGGGAGGAAGTTACATGAAGTAAGTATTTTCTGAAAACTTCTGTGCTTATAGGGTACAGTATTTTCAAGGAACACTTGGTATAGGTAGCGAGTCTAGACTGTGCCATAAGCTATCCGGAAAATAGTGGAGTGTGAGAGGATATGTCTGTGTTCAGTCAGTAACAAGGAAATGCGTGTGAGTATGTACCAATGAGGTAGAATGGACGTGGACAGGACAGATGTGCAAGCTATAGGGGGAGATCCGAAGGTATCCGCTTGTCATCCAAAAAGCAGATGGGTATTGGATGGAATGGATTGGTGTCGGATGGACGTTGGATGGATGCCTGATGCATCAGAAAAGTGGTGGATACAAGCCTAGTGTAGGGATACTCCCCACACCGTCTAGCGCCATCCCAGGTCATACTCCGTTCAAACTAGTGAATGACCGCATCCCAGACCTATCGCAGGCCTGAGAATTCGGTTGTCCTGTCTTTGTACACCTGGAGCATATGGGCAAGCTTGAGGCGCACACAGAAGAAGCACTCTTTGTGGGTATAGACACTGAAAGCAAGGGTTTTCGAGTGTATTGGCCGTTGAAGCAAAAGGTGTCGGTCAAGAGGAACGTGACATTTGCACCGTCTGGGGTTATAGTAGGCGAAGTTGCCCAGAATGAGGGGGAGTCATTATCTGTTAGCGCTAACCAACCTGCTCAGAATAGTACCAGTGCACCTAGCGTTCCGGTGTAGGACGCGGATCGGCACCAACATGGTACTCCCTTGATCTACCGATCCACTGCAATATTCACCCGACCCCGCGCGCTCTATCCGACTCCTTGCCGATCGAACTCCCACCCATGCACGTTCAAGCTGCTCACACAAGCGGATCGGCCAACGACGAATCAACGTGCATCATCGGTCGGTCGCACGCGTGTTTTGCCTTTCTAGCTCACAGATACTCAGTCGAACCCCATATCCATAAAATCCTTGTCCACTGGTGCGTAGTATATTCTTCTTTGGTTTATTTGACAGATACAGTACTTTTACCTCTGAAACTCCCTATTACGTCGCCTTAAGCGGCTCGGACCGATTTACTCTCACATATCCCTGTACATATCACGGACAATCGACCACATGTCCCGCATACATTTCTAGCAAACCACGAGGTAGCCCGGACATCCCAAGCAATGATTATCTCCATTATTTACCTAGTAGCCGATTTTGTACTTAAGGAGCGCTTGCCTGTCATTGCAATTGAGTTAATTCTCACTCAGAAGCCGTGTCTTTTGTGTTTTGTTCTCTTCTGATCCTATTCTCGTGTCCGTCCGCATGTTCGTCTTGAAACTTCCGTTCCCCATCATCTATCTAAATCAGCCGCACTCGCTCGTGCACCACATAGCGGTCGGTAGAAATTATAGTCGGTCGGCTTTACGGGTAACCATTTACGCTGAACACATATTGGATCGGCCGCCCTTTGACTCATTGTCGCGCCCCTCGTATTTTATACTGAGGCAGCAATTCGGTTTGCTTTGTTCTGCTTCCCTCGGGTCAAACTGAACATTTTAGGCTCACTACTCGAATCGGCCGTTATTGCGCTGAGGTCATAGTGGAATCTGCTCCTTACACCAGTCACTTCACCACCCCAACCTCCTGCTACCCCAATCCAACCGTCTCACCAACTCCAAATGCCACCTGCACCGAGAACTACACGAGTCTGACCCCCACCGGGGTACTATGCAATGCTGAACAAAGGTGAAAGAGCAAGTCTAGCGGCCGAATCGGTATTTGACCCGTCAGAGTCAGATCTTGCAGATGAAGAGGTGATCACTCACTGGCAGCAGTATGCTCTAGCGGCCGCTGAAGCAGAACCGACTCTAGCTCAAGCATTAAACGGACCAGACACGGTAGAATGGCAAGAAGCGATTGACTATGAAATTAGTCAACTTGAGAAACTTGGAACCTGGGAAGTAGCTGACAAACCATTGGGCACTAATATCATTCCCTGCCACTATGTCCTAGCAACTAAGTGCAGGCCAGACGGCCAGAAGTTAAAGCTGTGAGCTAGACTGGTTGCAAATGGCCAGTGTCAGCAGTATGGACAGGATTACTTCGAGACCTTTGCGCTGACCTCCAACATGTCTACAATCAGAGCTTTCTCACCATGGCCTGCCCCAGCAGGACTGGGAGATACATCAAGTGGACATCAGAGCACTTACCTCTATTGCAGAGCTTAAGGAGACCATTTATATGAGGGTGCCTCCTGGATACTTGAAGAAGGGAGATGAAGGGAAGGTCATTGAGGCTGTTGAGAAGCTCTGCCCGGTTTGAAGCAAGCTAGATTCGAGTGGTCGGAGGGAATTAGCTGGAGCATTTAGGAAGATGGGGTTCTCCCGGTCGCAAGTAGATAAGACAGTTTACTTCAAGCATCGCAGGAAGAGCATACAGTTATCACCGTGTCTGTGGATGATATGGCTGTTACATTGAGGGACATGGACCATATCAAGCGCTTTAAGGCCCAGATATGCGAGCATTTTGAAATAACTGACCTAGGTGAACTTCATTGGTTGCTTGGCCTCAAAGTAACGAGGGACTGCATTGCTCGAACCATTACCCTGTCCCAAAACGCCTACATTGACACAATAGTCGAACACTTCTATCTCACTGATGCCAAGAACGCCCAAACTCCAATGGATACTGGAACCATCCTATCTGACTCTCAATCCCCCGTGACTCACACACAGCTCGAAGACATGTGTGACATACTGTATCAATGGGCGATAGGATCACTGATGTATGCAGCCACCAGCACCTGACCCGATATCGCGTTCTCTGTCACGACTCTCTCGCAATTCATGTGAAACCCCGTAGGGTCCATTGGGAGGCTGCCAAGCACGTCATTTGCTACCTCAAAGGTACTTCTGACCTTGGACTTACCTTAGGAGCTACAGATGCAGGGATAGAAGCATATGTTGACACTGACTGGGCATCTCAGCCCCATCGCCACTCTATGTCAGGCTATATTGTGTTGTTAAACGGTCTGGTAGCATGGAGTGCTCGCAAGCAACCTCTGATCGCACTATCAATGGCTGAAGCCGAGTACATTGCTCTAACGACCGTCACAAGAGAGATCCTATACCTCCAGCTATTGATCAAAGAGCTGTATGAGTCACCCCCTCTTCCTACCCCAGTGTACTGTGACAACCAGGCCGCCATAGCGCTTGCATCGAACAACAAATTTCAATCCTGTACCAAGCATATTGATCTATGATACCACTTTGTCTGCACTCACGTCAAGAACGGCACGTTTGCACTGACCTACTGCCCCACCAATGACAATATCACAGACGCGTTTACCAAAGCTCTACTGCGCCCACGACTTCAGAAGTTATGCAGGCTAATGAGCTTGGTTGTGCTTGAGGGGGAGTGTTGGATTCAGAATGAATGAGCAAGAGATAGTGAAGTGAAACAGTACGAGTGCAACCCGAGAATGCGAAGTACGACACATTGACGTCGGCCGAGAATACTAATATTGAACTGTCTATTCCTAAGCTACGGTATATTTATTATTGCTAAGCTACTTACTATAAA
>NW_024538414.1:0-7787 GCF_016628075.1 Suillus paluster
GATGCGCACTGGGATGCCATTCTGGAGAAGCGTCAATGCGGCTACCAGACCGGCCGGACCACCGCCTACCTAAAAATAAGAATCTCGATTGAGGCGCAAACATTCATCATAGGCAGGTCACTTACGATTAGCACAGGAGGATTCATAGTACTAGGTGCCCACAGGGGAGTTGATAGTAAGTCAGTTCCTGAGGGTTTTTTTGGTCGACATTGGAAACAATCGCGTCTTATACCTGGGTAAAGCTGTTGAACTTCGAATTGAATTTCAAAAGCTTTACCCCAACCATACCTTGCAACAGTTGAACTTGAAGCAACGTCTTTGATATAGGTTTGATTTCCAAAAACAAGGTTATCGATCCACGTCCAATCGGACAATCCCTCACGCCAGTAATGAGAGAAGCTCGTTGGCAATTGGCGCATGCGTACTAGTGCTGCAGTGAAGGTACAGTGTACAACCGGTACCTTTCACACCAGACTCACACTTGTTGAATTAAGGAGTTTAATAAAATGTAAGTACATAGTATTACTTTTAGGCATCTAAATAGATAATACCTGTGCAAGGATTATTTGATTTCGCGATGTTGAACATGCTCGAAGCCTCAGAACTCACAGTGTTAGAATGTCACACAAATGTGGTACGTTTCACAGTGTGACACCGTGTGACTGACGCTTTCACACATTGTCCTCGTCGGAGGACGCACTACTAGTCATCAGTAAACCGGTGAGACTCAGATATTAGTAGATTTGTAGTATTTTCCATGCCCAATGCTTCTTTCCTGTAAATTACGATACAAAGTAATATATAGCAATCTAAAGCAATGTAATCACGCCAATTCACGCTCAGTTCAGACTCAGATATTGTTCTACATCACTTTATATTGCTTTATATTGTTTTATAACGTCATGTATAGGAAAGAGCATTTCGGCGTACAAAATATGGGAATATCGGTGGCTCACCGGTTTGCTGATGACTAGAGCTGTCACCTTCTCGCTCGTCAATGCCAGCCACAGCCAGCCTTGCACCATCCCTTTCCTCGCCATCACCTCCAACTGTCTGCTGTGGTGCTCGCTTGGGCTTTAGAGGCCGTTTTTGTTTCTTCGGCTAGTCTTTTGCAACGTGAAATTCAGTCCCAATCACTTCCTTCTGTAGAGAGACTTTGTACAGAATACCTTTGCTGATCAAAATGATACCACATATCCTGACATTGGAATCTCACTCCAATATCAAATCATGCCTAGTAAGCCTTGAAAATAACTCAAATAAGTACTTTACCTAATACCATATTCATTTTAATTGAGAGTAACGCATTGCCATATCAGGTAATTATGTGACCTGCGTCAAGCAAAGTCCAGCTCTAAGTCACCAGCTTGAGTCTATGTGTAGCTGTGTGAGGTCGAGTCACTTCAAGAATATTATTTGCGAGCGCTGTCCCCATCAACCATAAGACCTCTCCCTCTTGGCCCCAATTTACCTTGACACGCACCAGAAAAACCCTCAGCCATGACACAGAAAATCAGAGCGACAGACGATGTCCTACGATCTATTCCTGATCCTGGACAAGCCGCCGTGTAAGACTATCAGATCGTACTTTGAATCTGTCATTTATTCTATCATTGGCTCAGACTACCAAAGGATGGCGAAACGAACATTCTCATCACGTCTGCCTTGCCTTACTGTAATAATGTACCCCATCTTGGTGTGTCGTCCAATCTACTATCTCGTCACAAAGTCTGATGACAATGATCGCCAGGAAATATCATAGGAAGTACCCTGAGTGCGGACGTCTTCAGCCGGTGAGTGTTTTTACTTACTGGTGACTTGTGATGTGTGCTCAAAGCAACCTCGCTTGATAGATACAACCGTCTGTGTTAATCTCGTGCAGTCCTATATCTACATCTCATGGAATGTTTACAGGGACAAGAAATAGACGCACCCTTTATATTTGTGGAACTGATGAATACGGAACCGCCACGGAGACTGCGGCTCTTAAGGAGGGGATAACTCCTAGAGAGCTATGCGACAAGTATCATGCCTTGCACAAAGAGACATATGAGTGGTTTGATATTGGGTGCGTATCCTCTACAAGAACGGTTTCATTCTATTGATCATCCTTAGTTTCGATCTCTTTGGACGCACTTCGACTGCCAAACATACCGAGTCAGTGTAATTACACAGCTTGTCATGACTCGTTAACACTGGGACACAGGATATGTCAATCAATCTACCTCAATCTCGGTCAGCACGGATATCTAGAAAAGCAGATTAAAGATCAGACCTATTGCGAAGGCTGCAAAAAGTGAGCATTTAGCAGAGGCTAATCGAACAGCTCTAACATTCCCCTCAGGTTTTTAGCTGATCGTTACGTAGAGGGCATCTGTCCTCACTGCAGTTATATCGTACGTCACGCAGCTGGTGGTCTGGAGACACGTATGCTCACTAGCTATTTCAGGATGCTCGCGGTGATCAATGTGATGGATGCAGCCGCACGCTAGATGCTATCGACCTGATCGAGCCTCGATGCTTGGTTGATAAGACTCACAATGTCGTTGCACGTTCTTCTTCGCATATGTACTTCAAGTTAGATTCCGCTCAGCCAGCCTTAGAAGAGTGGATTAAGAAGTCATGGAAGAAAGGAAAGTGGTCTCCCAATGCCACGATTAACGCCGATGGCGAGATTGTCGACGCACGCATGAAAAGTGGCCTTAAACCTACTCCGGTGACACGAGATCTTGCCTGGGGCGTCCCTATTCCACCTCTTGGTCGAGAAGATGACAAGGAGATGAGTGGAAAAGTGTTGTGTAAGTGGCTAGTCCTTCTACGTCGTACCGATGTATTGACAGGCGACGACAGATGTTTGGGTTAGTTGACCACGCATTTGTGCTGCACCGTTTCATAACAGTTTTTCCTGCAGTTCGACGCAGTCATCGGCTATGTCAGTATCACCGGAGAATATACCCCGGAATGGAAACAATGGTGGCTCAACCCGGATAATGTTCAACTATACCAATTCATGGGTAAAGATAATGTATACTTCCACACTATATACTTCCCCTCCATGCTGCTCGCGGACGGCAGAAATTGGACGACACTCCATCACCTCTCAACTACCGGTGAGCGCCAAATTTTATCCTGAGTCACTTTTCTGACCAGCTGGCCTATAGAATACCTTAATTACGAAGGCGGAAAGTTCTCTAAGAGTAAAAACCGCGGCGTGTTTGGGCCCGCCGCTAAGGAGACTGGAATTCCTGCTTCAGTATGGCGATATTACCTTCTTTCCACTCGTCCAGAGACCGCGGATGCCATGTTCTCATGGGCGGATTGTGTAAGATGACCTTCGTTCATATCAATCACTCGTTCTTGACCCTCTCCACTTTTCCATAGATCGCCGCCAACAATAATGTCCTCTTGAAAAAGTAATGTTAAAATAACCGTGTTGAGCTGACACTGATTGCTTGTTTGACAGCTTTGGCAACTTCGTCAACCGTGCCCTCAAGTTCCTCTCCTCCCAATACGATAGCGTTATCCCAGAAAGCGGCGATGCCCCTGGTCCTCTGTCCCCCAACGACCCCCTCGATGCTGAGTTCATCAACGATGTTAACGGGCTCCTGAAAGAATATATCGACGCGATGGAGAGCGTAAAAATTCGCCTTGGTCTGCAAATTATCATGCTCATCTCCAGCCGGGGTAACGGCTACCTACAAGCCTCGGGCTTGAACAAGGCGTTAATGACAGAGAACCCACAGCGATGCGCTCAGGTCATATCGCGCGCAGTCAACCTCATCTATGTCCTATCAGCCCTCATATATCCATTCATGCCCGCCACCTCAGATGCACTTCTAGTACAGCTGAACGCGCCAGCGCGCGTGGTCCCTGAGGTGCTCTCCACTGATATCCTCGCGGGCCACCAGATCGGCCAGCCGGAGCACCTGTTCAAGAACATCGACGAGAAGATGGACCAGGTGTGGAAGGAGCGCTTTGGCGGTGACGAGTCATCCAAGAAAGAGGAGGAGGCACCTACTTCGAAACGCAAGGCAAAGAAAGCGGCCGCCGGTGTTAACGCTGCGCCGGATGCTGCCACAGCCAATGGCCCGAAATCGCCTGAGGTTATCTCTTTGGAAGCAAAGATTTTGGAGCAGGGACAAGTTGTACGTGGGCTGAAGGAGAGTAAGGAGCCGAAAGATGTTGTAGATGTTGCGGTGACGGAACTGAAGAGGCTAAAAGCTGAACTTGTCTTGCTGGAGAAGTCAAAAAACTAGGGTGCACAGTGAAGAAGTTATAATCAATGTTGTATCGTTGCTCGTGTAATTATTACGTGAGGTTTGCCCTAATTATCACAAGAAGGGCCAAGCAATAGACAATGGAAGGAAGTGATAGGAAGCATGCCAAAGACGATCTATGCAGCTATCATTTGCACCACTCCCCTTGTCAACTAGATGACTAAGTTGATATTGTACTCAACACCTCCGACAACAGAGTACGAGGACCCGTCTGTTACGTTTAGAACACTGGGCACCTACTGGAGACTGGAGAGGCTGCAGCGAAGAACGCAGTGATAGTAACAATTGCGGTTGAGAAGGAGAGCTTCATTTTTCCTGAAGTACAGAATAAAGCTTACTCAGGCTCGCCATGCTTTCATGCTGATTCAAGGAGGCAGTACTTACTAGTGTGCGTAGTGAGTTAATCATAATGACTGTCGGCAATTCCAATGGACTCGGGGTGCGACGGCATTATAAGCAGACCCGCTCCTATAAAAATCAGCGAGGCATATCTGGACCTCCACATGCGAAATATTGTGAGTATGATAAGGGGATGAGTTTTGCAGACGAGTTGTGACACCGGTTTGAACGTCGCAATGGGGAACTTCGAAATACTTACTGCAGGCTTTCAACCTGAAACAAAGTTCGAAGCTCTGCAGTACGCACGTCATACCACCCGCGAACTTCTGTCACCGGTGTCTGTGTGGATGAACTTGGAGCTGCAACTTGAAACTTGTGTGCCGGTTGTTGAGGACGGTTCGACTCAGTCGATGGTTATTAGATGGAACGATTATCTTCCTTCATCTACTTAGGGCTGGCTAGGGGAGACTAGTCGACGGTGGCGTCCGTGGAAGAAGATTGTTACTGCTGGCACTTATTCTAAAATCGTGACAGCACTCGGCCGCGCCAATCTCCGAGACTCCGACTACATAGTACTTCTTGCCTGTCATCCCTGTGTTTCAGTAGGCTTCCGTGCACTGTGCACGAGATAAGTTCAGAGGGAGGGAGGGGAAATGAGACAAAGGAAACAGAGCATTATGTATTAATTATCGAAATCGAGCTTGCCCATGAAACTGTATAGTTCCTGTCAAATAATTTACTGCGGTTCAGCGCCAGATACTTACACTCAACTTACACTAGTATAATATTTGACTATATAGTATTAATACTAGTACTGCTGCTTCTTCCATATATGACGGGGTGCTGCCAGCCTAGTTTCAACAACACCATATTATGATTTCAATGTTTCGAACTGCTTCTGATCAAAGCTTCGAATTCAACGGATGTTCAATTGTTCGTAAGCAAGAATCATTTTTTAACTTGCCGTCGGACGTCCATTACATTCTAGGAATGAAACAATAGATGTAACTCCTAAGGTGAGGGGGTGTTTCATTCCGAGTCTTCGATGGACATGCGCGAACCTTCGACCGTCCCTAGGGAATAAAGGTCAAAGGAAGACATCCAGATTCCAGAACACACGAACCAAATTATCTTGCGATACGTTTCAGCCTTTGGTGTCAATAATCACGAAGCATGACCGCAGAGAACTCAGAGACCGCGCTCCAGAGGATGGTCCGACGCGAGGCGATGCCGACCGTTTGATAAGTTTCTTCCTCCGTAAAGAGAAGGCGTTGCCAATTTCTGGAATGGGACAAAGTTGAGAGGCGGGCGAGAGGAAGACATAATGGTAGAATTGCAGTAGAATGCAGAATCCCGTCCGTTTCTACCTGGGAGATTCGGAAGGGCGGCACGTGTCAACCTCTGGAGTCTTCGGCTTCCTGCCCCTGACGGCCCACGGGCATTTTGGAAATACGCCCTCCATTGGAAGCGTAGACCTTCGTGCGAGCATTCCGCAGCTGACTGCGTATATGCGCCGCTCGGAGAGGAAATGGGTGTATCTTGCAGTTTCACGGAGCTCCACGGTCCAGGTCTTACGTTTGCGCAGCGGTTCAGACACCTTCGCAATGACCTGATGAATAAATTGGTTCTGGATCCTGATTAGTAAATTAAGTTCTTGTAAATTTCCGTAGAAAGCCTTACCTGGGCTGCGGTGGTGCTGCTGGCTGGAGTAAGGGTAACAATAGGGGGATGATGTCTTACGTGATGAGGAGGACACATGCTGCAAAGTTTC
The DNA here is from genome assembly GCF_016628075.1 of Suillus paluster. Classification (NCBI taxonomy): domain Eukaryota; kingdom Fungi; phylum Basidiomycota; class Agaricomycetes; order Boletales; family Suillaceae; genus Suillus; species Suillus paluster. Next base: position 6,388 of record NW_024538414.1, read on the forward strand.
GCGAATTGTCTCAAGCTTTGAAAGCAGATAGACACGTCCAACCCGCCCAATTGATGCAGGGGCTGTTAAAATCCTAGATACTCGAACACCTGTCGTCTACCGCTTCACCATCGTGGGCTGAAGGAGAACAGTGATGTTGTGAATGTTGCAGTATCGCAACTGAAGAGGCTAGAAGGCTCCACTTGAAGAAGTTAAAAAAAATCGAATGCGCAATGAAGAGGTTACAGTCAATGTTATATCGTTGCTCGTGTAAGTATAATGTGACGTTTGCCACTAATTGTCACGAACAAGGTCCGAGTAATAGACAACGAAAGGTAGCAATTTTAGTCCATAGGAAGCGTGCCAAAACAGTCCATATAGCTCTCATTCACCAGCACTTCCCTTCATCATTTAGACGATTGCGATGTTGTGCTCAACACTTCCGACAACAGAGTACGTGGACCCGTTGGCTCCAGTCTCTGGATAGGTAGTGTCCAGCATGACTACATAACTGGCATTAAAGTAGTACGCATACGGGAGCTAGGTCCAGGATCAATTACCGCACACGAATCACATAACCGCTAAAACTAACCTGAACTGTGAACTCGTCGAAGAGAGGAGTTGGTGAACTCGCGTTGAGGGTGCGACGGGCAAGTAGAATAGGAGGCTCGTAGCCGTTGTTGTTCACAGGAACTTCAATGTAGTAGTCAGTGTACTGGGGGTGCACACCAAGTTGACCTGCGCAGGTAAAGTTTGCTGTCACAGTGAAGTTCTGAATGATGATAGACAATCAGACTCGGAAATAGGTAACATAAATCATGACGACTACTCACGTCACCAGGAGAGAGTGTCGAGGGAGTGACTGTGACAATTCCAAAGCGTTCAGCCTCGGAACACGACTGAGCAGCTGCTGGAGTGCCTGCAGCTAAGACAGCAGCAAAGGTAACAATTGCAGTTGAGAAGGAGAGCTTCATTTTGTCTGAGCACGAAATGAAGCTTGCTCAAGTGGGCCATGCTTTTATGCAGGCTCGAGGAGGCAGTACTAGTGTGCGTAAGCAAGTCATGCGCAATGACTGTCAGCGATTCCAATAGAGGAGTGGTTGCAATATTGCGAACGCATCACAACTTACAAGCGGACGGGGCAGAATTCCCGCTCCCCGAAAAATGGACAAAGACTGACAGAAAATCCGTGCCTCCATGCGGAACTTCACCAAAAGTCCACAAATCAGACATTGCCTGATTTGGGTTGACATGCTTCTCTGACGTGCCACGTCACGGTCATACACAAGCGCGTGTACTATGTCATTCTAATAATGTCCTAAGGTGTGCGGCAACCTAACAGCGAAGTTGCTAATGGTAACCTCGGTCTGCTATGATATCATCATCATCATATGTAACTGATATTAGCTTCGCTATTCCAT
>NW_024538415.1:0-7765 GCF_016628075.1 Suillus paluster
CTTTTCGAGCGATCTGCTACTACTATTCATGATAGATTCCAGGCCCGAGATCTGGTGCAACACTGCATCCAACTGCTGCTGGCGGTCGGTGACGGTGGCACTAATACTCAAGTCCTTGCCATCGATGACAGATCGGTCGGAATTGGGACGTCTAGAGTATGGGATTTCATGGTCTGGAATCTGAACATCATCAACATAGCATTGTGATGCGCTGAAATAAACATACAATCATTTGTGAATGGCGAGCTGAAGCGATTCGGGTGATTATTATTATCTGACGAGTGCTTCTCAAACTAAATACTTACGATGTTTTGCAGCGCTGATGAGATAGACATTTGAGTTAGCTGCTCAAGTTTCCTTAATACTTGTTTGCATGTTGTGTAAGTCTCGTACGCAGCGAGAAGTTAGTGCAAGTTCGAAGGGAAATGATAGACCGAGAGGGATATAGATTCGAGTAGATATACGGAATATCATTGATGCTGATGCTGCTGGAGTTTGAACGGAAATGTTGAATCAAATGCGACGGTGAACTCGATACTGAATATGAGGATACATGTCGTTGAAGTCGGTCGGATGTGAAAAGATGATATGAATACAGGCCTTGCTCTGAAGTGTTGGTTCAGGCGAAAAGGAGCAGGACTCCTTACAGTTGTTTGTTGTAATATTACGAAGGTTGAAGTGTTCTAGGATAACAAAGGAAGATATTGGCTTACCGACGCGTAATGACCGGCCCTGAATCCAATTATGTGGAACCGTGTTCAACATTGTGGCACTAGGTCTCAGTCTTCACAACCTCTCTACAAGTTCTGTCGGACCAACGAGTGTTCTGCAGTCTGCTAATAACAGGTCATGTCTCATACGTTCGAACCAGTGGATCTTCTGGACCCAGAATTCGACGAACTGAATGTTCTCGATAGCTCCAGGTCCAGTACAACTCTAATTGGTGACGGGACTCCTCCAGTCGAAGAGGGGAAGAAACTTACCATTAAGTTACGTGCACGGAATACTTTACACGGCGGAGATAATGTTCAGACGACGGGAAAGCGCGTCAGAACTGTTTCACTGTCTGCCAAAGACAGCGGCCTGAATTCTCAGAAAAAGCAGAAGATGGAAGATAAAAAAGCGGTAAGACTCTATACTGTCATAATACTGAGATGATGCTGATGATAATTGATGTTCTAGAATACCATAGTCATAAATGCAAGAAGGGTACAACTCGAATCTGCCCGTAGACGCTGGATGTACCGCCATCGCGAACTGTTTCAACCACTATTGCCCTCGACATCATTCTTCGACACCCTGTGCAAGGAAATGAAGGAAATGGGAGGAAACACGAATTATGTCCCACTCCGCGTCCTCACGACCCAGCCTTCGTTGATAGAGGGCGGTGAAATGAAGGACTATCAAGTACGTATAACGCATCTTAACCACATAGCATTCGCTGGAATTCTTCTTGCTTGCAGCTTCAAGGACTTGCATTCCTTATCTATATGTATAAGAATGGTGTGCTTTCTCTCTCTCTTTATGATGCGTCTAAAGGGACTAAGACTACTCGTAGGGATGAACTGCATATTGGGTGATGGTAATCTCACTTTGTTTTATCCCGTACGTCACGATGTTGACGTTTTGTCTAGAAATGGGTCTCGGAAAAACACTACAGGTACTTCTTCCCTCCTGATCCACATCCTCTATCTGACATCGTGCCAGACACTATCCCTCTTTGCACATATCCAAGAGAACGAGACGGGTATGCCACTCACAACGACCCACTTTTACTTAACGCTGAGGATTGGTTGCAGGCAGTCATGATCCCCATCTCATCATCTGCCCTCTTTCTGTTTTGTCCTCCTGGCAAAACGTAAGATTTGATTTCCATCCCTGACCGTTTCTCATATTTGCTATCAATTTAGGAAGCTGCCCGTTGGGTACCCTCGTTGCGGGTGTTTCGTTTCCACGGTAGTCAGTCAGAGAGAGATCGGCTGAAGAACAGCGTCCGGAACGATGACATCAAGTTTGATTTATGCATCACAACTTATGAGGCGTATGTTTGCGAGGACTCTTGGTTCAAGAGTCGACGGTGGTTTTATTGTGTTCTCGACGAGGGGCACAGGATTAAGAATTCAGATACCAACCTCTTCAGCAAAGTCCGTGGCATAGGTTCCCTTTACCGACTCAGTAAGGCGTTTCGTTCGCGATGTATCTCGTCATCTCACCAGTGCACTGCTAGTCCTTACTGGCACGCCTGTGCAAAACAATCTAGTCGAGCTATGGGGTCTCTTGAGCTGGCTATACCCAACCATATTCACCGCTCCTTCACAGCGGTTGTTCCACGAATCCTTCGACCTCTCTCGTGGTTCCTATTCGATATCCTTCCTAAAGGCGGCACAAGAGCTTTTGACTATCATTATGATGCGTCGCACGAAGGCGAGCGTCGATATAGCAGTGCCGCCACGCGAGGAGCTTACCTTATTCATACCCATGACGGAAGCACAGAGGTTCTGGACTTACAGATTATTAACACGGATGGATACAATGGACCTCAAAGAGATATTTACAGAGGAGGATGGCCCGATGAATGAGGGTCGCAGGGAAGTCTTTTCGCACATCGCCTCAGCAATTAACCGGAATGTTTCTGGAGAAACAAATGGCAGTAAGCACCTCCTTTGATCGTTTATACATATCGCATGCTCACAACACCAAGGATGGCGGAAGCTTATGAATTTGCTGATGCAGCTGCGTAAAGTCTGTGACCAGTAAGTTGTATTTTTAGTCCCCTTATGATCGTTGCTGAGGTTAGACGACAGTCCTTATTTGCTGAAAGACGCGTCTCCTTCGCCGTATATTGTTGGCGAACACATTGTTGCCTCTTCCTCGAAACTCATCGTCATCGACAAGCTTCTTGCTGATATCCTGCCGAAAGGAGAGCGTATTTTGATCTTTTCAGTGAGTTCTTCAAAAATACATGTACAGCCTGAGACTGACGAGTGGCCATAGCAATGGACAAGGTAAAGGGCAATCACTCCTCCACTGAATACACTTTAACACAACGATATTAGCATGCTTGATCTCCTGGAGGATTACATGGAGCTACGGTCAATACCATACGCTCGGCTCGATGGCGGCACAACCCGCCCTCGACGGAATCTTGATATCAAGCTGGTGGGGATAATTTTCTTGCCCCGCTAGCTGCTTGCTGACGCCCGCTGTCTGTAGTTTCAACAAGAAAAGTCTCGTATGGTCTTTGATTTATACTGTATCATCTGTGGACTGAAAAGCGTTTAGCATATCAGGTCTTCCTTGTTTCAACCAAAGCTGGTGGACTCGGTACGTGAAGTGTTGCTTGCAGCGGTCGGATTTTTACACTTGGATAGGTATAAACCTTACAAAAGCATCGACCGTCGTTATGTGCGACTGTGATTGGAATCCTCAGGTGAGCGTACCGCGCCAGGTCTACTTGATGCTCGCTAAAACCAATCACAGAATGATTTACAAGCGATTGCTCGGGCGCACCGCATTGGCCAGACGAAAACCGTCAAAGTAGGTTTCTTCCTGTATCACAACTCACCATACAAACAAAGTTCTTGTAGGTATACCGCCTTGTTTGTCGTGGCAGCGTCGAAGACCAGATGCTTGACCGTATACGTCGCAAGATGTTCCTGTCGCTGAAAGTCATGTCTTCCTCGTCGTCGTCTTCTCCCAATGAGGATAATACCCAACTGAAGACTACAGAGCTCCTAGACATTTTGCGCAAGGGGAGCAGCGCGTTATCTCGATCAGATTTAGGCATGGACTTGGGGACGTTCCTCGATGCGCCCATCCAAGAGATTTTAGACGACTCACGAGAGCGAGAAGGGGCTCGGGATGCCAAGCTGAAGAAAGAGCTGGTGTCTTCGCATGACGCTGCTCAAGAGATTGATGAGAAAACGCTGCACGACGCAGAGGAAGAGGAGCAAAGGCTTCTTAGCGGCGTCGCTCAAGTTCAGAGCAGGCTCTTCGAGGGCAAGCTCATCAAACGCAATCAAAACAACAGCCAGATCGCGCAGGAGTGGCAGGAACTGCAGAAACGAGCGCGCATGGACAGGACCGTTGTGGTGGATGGTATCACAGTCATCGCCGATCATATGGGCCAGAGCGCGGTTCGTGTGCTGCTCTGCGGAATATAAGCTGTACTGACTCATACCTTCATTAGCCAGAGGAAATAAATCCGGCCTCAAAAAAGGAGTCGAAAGCAATGCGCGAAACAGAAGATTGGTGCATTTATTGTCGAGATGGTGGCGACGTCGTCCTCTGCAACTCGTGTCCCCGAGGTGAGACTGAACGAGCTTGTGGTTTGGCGTGCTCCTGACGCCATACTACTAGTATTTCATCCTAAGTGTCACGGTCTCACCGCAGCGCAACTCCGCAAGCTACCTTTGGTCCGGTGTCCTCAACACAAGTGCTCAGTTTGCGATCGCTCCACTGGTGATTCAGGAGGAATGTTATTCAGGTGCGTAGAATATCCTCGATAGCGATTTAGTCTAACATCATGTAGGTGCCAAACATGCTCACAAGCGTTCTGCGAAGACTGCATGCCTGAGGGGGAGATCGATGCTGTCGGGGATGTGCTACCTGAGTTGTGAGTACATGGTGGTTACCTGATGAGCTTAGCTTGACTGACGTATCTCCGATTCTGCAGTTTATTGTTGGGCTACGGTGCTAAGACTTCAGCATACTACATAAGATGCCATGAGTGTCATGAACATTGGAAGCAGGAGCCACAGGCCTGGAAAGCCTGGGAAGAAGAAATGGCGGAAACACAGGCGAAACTGGAATCCTTGCAGACTACGTAGAGTTTTGGGAGTGTGAGTTTACGTGCCTTGATCGATTTAGCCTGCAGCATACGCGTTCTAGCAACCACTGTAATACTTAAGCATCATACAGTGGAGCAAGACACAGCTGAGCACTTTATCTTGGCAGGCGTTGGAGTAAGAGATGCGGCCGCAACAAACTGCCACATTCAGACTCTTGATCGAGAGGTTTCGTCACTGGTCCTCCCAGTATGACGTCACTCTTGGCCTGGCAGTATAAAACCTCGTCTCTCCTCTTACCCGTCGACCGACATCAAGAATGACGAGCATTGTAGTACCAGCTGCCACGCCCCCCACTGAGTGGGCGGACAAAACTGAATCCATGTTCCAGTCCGACACTATGAACTCTGATCTCGCTAAGAGGACTGAGGAACACCCCAACACAACCACGGCGAATTTGGACACCCCAGGTCAGGAATTTCCTGGTTCCTATCCCGGAGAACCCGAGCAAGAGCAACAACAACAGCCTCGCGGGGACGGGTCTGAAGGTCCCACGACGGTTGCCTCAGTCGTTCACGCAGCGAAGCAGTACATCCCAGAACAAATGGAGCGTACCGTCGAGACGGCGACCACGTATATTCCTCAGGGCATCAAAAATGCGGTTCACTATTTGTGTGCGCTTATGTTATCTCGTACATGAGCTTTCCTGTTCTAACTGACTTCTTTCAGCCCCTGACAAGGATTCTCAGGCCAAAGGGACCCATTCAGAGCAACACCTCTCTACTTCTCTTCCAAGTTCCGAGTTAAAAGGCGCTCAGCCTTGCGAACACGTTGGGGGTGTTGGTTCCCTGCCAGGAACTATATCAGAATCAAGCGTCGCATTACTACCTGATGAGCGGGCAGAGAAAGGTGCCCAAACACCGGTCAATTTGAAAAAGGACGACACTCAAAGACAAGGTGGTAACCGAGCAAAAAACGCCACCTATCCCGTAGGTGCTGCTGTTGCGGGGAAGCCAGAAGTAAGTACAAGTCCGTCTCTGCCTCTACACCTGTCTTCTTTCTCGATGTTTATTTTTGGGCGAGTTGATGCGAGCCATGGTGCACTGCATTTTGCTGCTGAGATTATGTGTTGTCCGCGGATGGGATAGTTTCGCTTCTTTTCGCTTTCGCTTTCTCGTCGTATTGACTTTGGTGTCGTCCTCGACTACTCCAACGTCGTCATCGGCATTTCACGGGAGCTATTTATTCGCGGGAGCACATTGCCCACTTGTCGCGGCTCATTCCGGACACATGTCAGGTTCGATCATGATCGCACCAAGTCCGCATCACTGATAGTGATGGCAATGTATTTCAATTCCCGCGGTGTCGTTGCTGCGGATGGTTTTTAGATTCTTGTTGAGGAGTTGAGATGTTCAGTGGCTTCCAACGCACGTGGGACTCGGACTCGCCTAGGTAAACACCGAGTCCCTGACGTCCATGGGGCCTTGGGGCTTGATACGTGGGTGGGCTGTGCCATGCTTATGGCTCTTCTTCTCCGGGGTTTCGTAGAGAAAGCGCTGTACTTCTCGGTTGTTAACCTCGGTCGTCCATTGACTTGCGCGTCTGTTTCTGTTATTCACCGTTCCCTCGTTGCATCTAAAATCTGACGACGGTTATCTTCATTGTAGCCTTCTATCCCTGCGAAGGATCTGTGTCTCAGGCTCAGTCCAGTCAGTATGGGTCGCAGACAGATCCTCCGCAACTGGACACAACACCGACGACTCAGCATCCTGCAAAGCTTTCTGACCCAAAGCTCGCATCCTGTGAAACCACTCCGAAGCACGAAGTGCCTGAAGGGCAACGTTCACGCTATGCTGAGGCAACTGGTATTGGCGGAGCCGCCATGGGAGCGGCTCAGACACGTGATCAGCAACCAGGCGAGACAGCAGAGAGTAAGGCAGCCAAACTGCCGTGGCAGGAGGTGCAGTGGGTGCATGCGAGCCGGCGAAGGAAGGTACGTGCACGTCGTTTTTGATGCATTTTCTATAAACCAATTATGGTTCAAGCGGGCTTCGACGATAGGGCTCGCGATAAGAAGGACATTCATGGTGAAGAAGCCGGTGTGTATCATCAAAAGGAAGCGAAGCAGCCTGGGGGTGAAGAGTGGACCAAGAGCAAAGGCGATAGGAACGGAAAGGACGATGTAGGCAAAGTTACTGGTAACAAGGGCAGCGAAGAGGGCGTCAAACACTCGTCAAGCTGAAGCAGGAGGCCACGATACCGATTACCATTCAGCGAAGCTGCATCCTCTGCGCGCTGGCGAAGGAGCAGATCAGGCGGAATCTCAGTCAGGTTTCTCCTGTGTCTCTAACATCTGCGCCTTCAGCGAGCGAGACAAACAGCCCCAAGGAACGTCGGGTGAGTTTCCTGGATAAAGTACGAGGCGAGGCAAAGATAATCGCCGGGAAGATGAGTGGCAAGGAGGGTAAAGTGCAAGAGGGTAAACGAATAATGCATGGCGAAGTGTAAGCTACCGAGGAGCTGCGATTCTTTTTTTCCGCCCTAGTTCACTCTCTCATGCCAAATGTTGTAATGTCTAGCGCGCTTAATTTCCACTGCTTGATTCCTGTCCTTGGCCCGCAGTCGCGTCGCACGACGTCACTGAGTAGCAGAACATGACATCATTTATTCGCAAGTCAATTAGCTAGTCACGAGTCTTATCTACCGGTCCCAGTCAACAATCACGAGCACCTCATTGGTTGTGGCCAATCCACTGTCTCCCACAGCATTGCTGCGGATGAGCGGTTATATGACTGAAACTGCCTGATCACATCTATCAGTGATAGTCGAACGGAAAGAACGATAATGTCGCTATAAGCGTTTCCTTCCTCATGCAGCAGGAAGAAAGATGAAAGAAAGCCTGTGAGAGGGAGCTCCAAGGCCGCCAGTTGCCGAATGAAACGACGACATCATCGTATTAGCTGTGGCAGGCGTTCTTC
>NW_024538416.1:0-7706 GCF_016628075.1 Suillus paluster
AAGAGCAGTGTGATTGTGACCAACAGTCACATTGCCTTCTTAGGGAGCACCCCTGGGTCTGAGCGCATGAGATACACTGTAAATAGTAAAACGGTTGGTTGTACATACCTCTAGGATTGACAAGAGCAGCAAATATTATAGTGTGGATGTAAGGCCACAGCTAGAGCAAATTTTGAGGGAAGGGAACCAGAAATGCGATTTTTGGCGCACTGCGCGCTGCATTTTACAAGAAAAGAACGGAAAAGTGGTGGTAAAGTGTCCGCCACACTTTATTTTACTGTAAAATCCCAAGATTTTACGGGTGGCTGAGAGCTCCGGCGGCGGAATTTTACATGGACAGGGCGGGCGGGCACACTCGATCATTTTCACCAGACTAATGAAGCAAATTCTAACACTTCTGTTTGCAGGGGTGCATGTATCTACAGCTGTACATACGGGCAGAAAAAAAACACTAATCACGCCGTCTTTCTGCGTGTGTGCACGCCGAAGTTCAACAGAATTGCCTTGCAACAGCATGAGGTGGTTGAACGCAAAACGGCGACACTAGGAGCCCGGCGAGCTCCGTCAGTGAGTGGTTTCAGTGCTGACAAGCAGTCCTCGAGCGCACAGGTATTGGTGCAGTGCGTCCCGCAATGCGAAGGCGACGGAACAGGAGCTGCAGATCTGTGAGAACCAAGGACGCGTAGGAGCGTGGTTGCTGATTCGTCAGCAAGGTCACGTGCCGTTGTGTTTTACAGGTGTTTGGTAAAATAAGTCAATAAAACCAACTTTACTTCAGCTCTTGAAATCCAACTACACAACCTTCTGACCACAAGCTTTTCATTTGAAGTCCAAATGGGAACCCCATTGTCACATTCAACACCACTCATCATTGTAACAAACCTCTATACTGGATTATCCGTCAATGAGCAGCAGCAGCACAGTCCAATGGTATTACTGTTATTATTTTTAAAATTCTATCCTGCCCTCTGACACTCCCTGGACCAAACCCACCCTCTCTCATTGCTGTTGCAACCAAGTCCTGTGAGCAGCAACAGCAACAGCAGCCACAGCCGCAACAGCAACATCAAACACATGGCAGCAACACAGGTATCATTATTTTATATATATAATTATCCTGCCTCTGACACTCCCAATCTGCCCCCTCTCATTGCCATTGCTGCCAGTACAACAGTATGCACCCACCATGTCCTGAGGCACAGCACCCATTAAGGCAATATTTCCCTGCCCTCTGAAATCCATCCAGTACCCTTGCACACCTCCACCACCAGATTCTACTGCTGCCTCTCCTACCACTCAGCTGTTCCTCTCCTGCCAACAGCAAATGGTGGACAACCACATGCACAATTGTTTCACAGCTCTTACTCACTGTTAGGTACTGTGCCAGGCTCAAGAAGCGGAGGGGTCAGGGCTTGGCTTCAGCTCTTGTGCTGCGCCCTCAGCCAAGTATGTGCCCCAAATTTGGAGCGGGTCCAACATTGTCTGACGATAGGACGAGCAGACTGCTTAGGTCTGCTTTGAGGGTCAGGAAGTAAATGCTACTAGTGGCAGACCGACTAGGAGCGGAGTGGGGAAGGCGGAGGATAGTGCAGAAGGTGGATAGGAGCAGGGGGATTAATTGGTAGAGTTGGGGAAGTAATAGTGAAGACTTAGAGCATGGCTCTAAGTCGGAGCAGAAGGTCAGAGGTGACAACAAGATGAAACTTGTGTCCAGAGGGGGCAAGGTCCTACTGAGAATTCTCACAAGTAGAGACTGTGAGAAGACAAGTAATATTAAGACTAGAGAAACTAGCTAAGTACAGGATATGTTATATACTTCTAGGTAGGAGGCAGTGATCAGTGGTACATAGCTGAAGGCTATGTATTGAATGTACAGTATGTAAGTATGACTATAGCAGAAAACATAAGAGTCAGAGCAGATATCAATATGTATGTGTCAGATCAGTAATTGAGCGGTAATAGGATTTACTGGTGATCCGGAAGTAAGGGTTATGTACCAATGGGGAAAGTATATACCTAAAAGGGGAAAGAGGTTCCAGTTGAATGGAGACATTACGGAAGGTGACTGGTCAGGCAGTTGAGCGGAAGCATAGGAGCAGATGGTCGGAAGATGATTGGACGGAGTGGAGGACGGGCGGAGCGGATATTAATATGTCAGAGCGGTCGGATCAGGTATATGACACTCACCCAATAGATGTCCACCATGACTAAAAACAGAAAGCAGGCGTTGTTGAGAGCCCTGGTTGATAGATTGTGACTTATCTCAGGGCGTCAAAGATTAGTATTGTAATTCATTAGTTCATGCAATTCAATTATCACAGTTTCAATTTTGTTTCTATTGTTGGAATTTTATCAGTTGAATTGAAACTGGCATTGTATGTCGAAATTCCGTTGAAATGATAAAATATTATTGGAAGGTACCTTGGCACTTGGAACTGTCTTTTAACGCCTTGTAAGGCACGGTCACTTGGCATTTTAGCACTGCCTTGGAAGGCAGACACAAGACCAAATGGGTCACTGCCAACTGGCTTATGGCAATTTCGGGTGTTCTTGCAAGTCAGTCATCATGCTGCCAGCAAATTGAGACCTTTCAATCCATTTTAAGGCATGGCAACCCAAAATAGATATTTCCGACATTGCCACCTCCCTTCTTGCCTGTCTCTGTTCTGTCGTCAGCCCTTATGCTGTTCATAGTCTCGTCCGCATCACCTTCGTCGTCTAACATCTTCAGTACCTCACCCCTTTAATGTTGTGCTTCTCTATGTGGTTTGAACATCCGGTTACTCTACTTTCAGTTGCAGTTTTCATAAATTCAGCGCGTCACTGGGACAATGTGTGAAATTTTCATTAAACAAGCCCGGAGTACTCTGTTTACATGTGAACAAGACTCCTTCCTACGAGTGTGGGCGTCGTCAAGTGTAGTGTGCCTCAACAAATGCGAAATGTTCCTGACAAATCTTGTGAGATGATCCTCTATGACCTCTTTGTATGTGCCTCCCAGACCTCTGGGACTCGTGTAGTGTGGCATAAGCACTACGGAGATCTTCTTCAGTTCACAGAGGTAGAGGTCCGCGTACCTCGAGAGGAATCTGGTTGGAAGTTTGGGAATTGGGCGGGAGGTTCTTGCAGGGGGGACGTCTTAGAGATAGGTTATCGCATATCAAGAAACCCAGTCTGAAAGACCGTGGGAAGCTCTAAAAAGTACTGCCAAGGGTGAGCTTCGAGAGCGTTGGTCTGGGGTGTCTAAGGGGGATGTTGCCACTGATGTTGACAGGGATGAATCAGCTTTTATGCATTTTGTTTTTATTGCCTTTCCGCTATCCGATCTGGGTCTTAAACTGCGGGCCATCAGTTTCCGATGGGAGTCCACGTAAAATGACGACTTGGTACAGCCCTTTTTGTGAATTGTGCAGGTGTCTATCAAGGACACCTGCCGTCTAGCCTAGCCTTTCTAGGCGTAATACCATGTAAACATAAGGTTTGTTTTGCTTCGTGTTCGTGTGAACGAACACGTTTCCGTTTTGCTTCGGTTTAAGGGCTGAGGGCTGAGGGCTGAGGGCTGAGGGCTGAGGGCTGAGGTGACTTGGACTAGTTCGAGTTCGCTCTGTTCACCACGATGGACAGGGTGCTGGGATTCAGACTGCGGAGCTGGGGTGAGGAGATGGCTTGCTCGTCTATCTATCCTCGTTTGTTCTACTAACTGGGCCGACGACCTGCGCTACTCTACTGACTAAGCCTCGGAATGAGCCGCTGGGCTGGGACCCCTACTCCATCAGTAACCTTAAACGAAGGGAGACACTGGTTTCTCCTATACTAGCTTAGAAACGTTTTCTACTAGGCTGTGCACATATCGTGATTAACGCCCTCTTCCAATAGTATATATACCGTCCTGTTCATGACAGGAACCACACACTGGCGTTGGACCTCCAACATGACTGATCAGCTCCCCCCATTTACTACTCTTCCCCAGCCAGAGCCAGAACCACCACAGTATTCTCTTCCAGAGACGTTCATCATCGGACGACGCAGCACCCGGCACCTTGTCCGTCCAGACCAGCTTAAGGCCCATCTTCAGCTCTTAGCGGCGTTCAGTCATCTTAAGGAGCGCGTCACCGCCAGCGAGAGTCTTGTCGCAGGATTGGAGACGGACAGCGAGAAACGTTGGGTATGGTTCGTCAATTTGGCCGTTGAACGGTATGTGGTCCAGCATTCTGAGCACGCTTTGCGTCGATAACTCACTGTACTGGTGGAGCGCAGGTTTGAGAGGTGGTGCTTGACAATCAAACAATCTGATGAAGTGGAGCAACGCTTGCCACCCATTGATGTGACCATGGTATGGCATGCTTATCTTCTGAATCCGAGGCAAGCATGTCATTCCTCATGAGTGGAGCGATAGACCTTATGTTTTTGGTCGCATCTGCAGCTGGTATGCGGAAGACACCGCGCGCGTCTCCAAGCTCAAACCTCTCAAAAGTTTCACCGATTACTTCCCCACACTTCTTGTGCGCCATTACACTTTTGTGCAAATGTCCCAACGTCATTGAACCTATGCCAGGCTAACCCCGATCTGCTAACTACTGACGCACCGCAGCATGACCGCGTCTCTGCTTGGGAGCGCCGTACTAAAACACCTTATGACCCATTTACCTCTGCTGCGGTTCTCACGCACAAATCCATCGAGTGCCCTTACTGTTGTGCCACTATTCTTGCACGTATGTACCTTGTGCCTGCCTGCATGGAAATCCAGTCTGACAGATGAGCACAGCGTTCCTGCAACCTAACGGGAAGGGATATGCCCAGAGCAACTTTAGTGTTGAGTGTGAATGTGCTCACCCCATCACCAAAGAACTTCTCGGCCTGTACAAGTTTGTGAAAAACATTGTCGAGCCAACAGCGCCTGATACATACTTGGCGTGAGTGTCGCATTGCTTACGATTTCTGGCACCATGAACGACAAGCTAATATCTCATATACGCAGCGGAACCCTTCATACATCACGTAACATCCACGACACTACGCGCGGAGACACGATCACAAAGCGCGTCCTCAGCTCGAGCATTCTTTTCAAAAAGAACAAGGCAAGCGATCCCGTGGGCCGGGTCTTGACAAACGTCAAGTATGACGCTGCGCGCATGCGTACCAGGCTGAGCATACATTTGAAGCCAAGACTGTGGGTCTTTTTGTTGCAAAAATCCATTTTTTTTCAATTGAGGGACAGGTTAACCAAGATCATGAGTGCCTACACAGACGACAGGGTGTTTTCAATCGATCTAGTCGGTGCTGTGAGTAGATCTCAACATTTATCGTAAGCCGAGGATGATAGATGAATCTAGGTCCTCCGGCAAGCCTCGTTCGTGAAGAAATGGTCGATCTTGGGTGGACGGAGCCAGAATTTCTCGAGCGAGGCGGACACGGTGGCACTACAACACTGCGTAGCTCGGTATCACGCGTGCGTGCTTTGCATTTTCTCTGCCAACCGCACAAGAACAAGAACATCGTTTTGCAGCTTCTTGGGCCTCATGGAGATCGCCTGCGTCGTTCTTTGTGCCCACGCTCGACATCGACCTCGGGTGGCATACTCACCAGCTCATGGCGAGTCGGTATCAGAACGACTGCCTTGCATTCGTAGGACGATATGTTGATCAGTGGTGTTGTCACGAGTATGCTATGCAACACATGATAAGTGTTCATTTTCAGCGATGATAAAGTGGAAGAAGGTGAACTCGCACCTCCTTCGACCTTACTTGTCGAGCTTGGAATGTAAGCTATTTCCTTGAACAACGATAACTCGATTCAAACCTCTACAAATCTTAGGACCGCTATCACGTTCCCTACATGCACTGCGGGTGTCCACTCCCAGGAGACACGATTGGTCAAAAGCTCCGACGTATCGTCTCCTCCTCCCAAGACCAACATGCTCCTACTCCCTCCCCAGTCAGACGCACGCGCTGCCACTCACACAAGTGATCACAACGCCGTATTTGCGCTGCATAACATGTCCGCGAGCCTGCGGCGCCGGGACAAAGCGCGCGCAAGGCAGAATCGCGGAGACTGCGGCAGAGCAGAATGGGAGGTGGTGAGAAGGGATGGAATGTTGATCACGGGATTGCATTTTTGTATCCTGTGCCGATGTATTCTTATTATCCTGGTGGATGCGTTGCCGCTACTGGTCGTGGTGAAGGAGGTTTGGGCTGTGCCATGGTGAGCGTTGTTGTTGTGTTCGGAGGACGAGAGGAGCTGATATCAAGTTTGCAGGGCGCAGGTGGCTGCGCGACTGGTATAGCTTGTGCATGTCTGCTGCCGGTGCCTGCGGCACGGGATGTGGTGGAGGCGGCGGCTGTGGAGGTGGAGGTTGCGGTGGAGGTGGAGGTTGCGGTGGCGGTGGATGTAGCGGTAGGTAAGTCAGACTGTCTGCCATACTATCTTTTTTTTTGGTGGAACAATATCTTGAATGCCCTATGTAATTTCCCTGCTGTAATCTTTCACTAGTATGAAGATGTCCATTAGATATCAGACTCCTAAGTCGACAAGCTAACAAGGGTCGGGCATCTGGTGCCATGAACTCGATAACGGGAAGACAGAAAAAAACAGATAATGTACATCTTGATTTTCAGAGCATCACGACAAGCTAACTATTGTACACTGAACCTTAACCTTCTTTCTGACATGCAATTTCTCCACGCATCCTCCAATCAGTGGATGAGAGACCCTCTCGGCTTTCTGAGCGATTCTGCGATTCCTAGGAACGTTTCGGCAAGTTGGATCTGAGGATAGAACAAAATGTGTTAATCATGCTTGTGTGAGTTCTGCAGCACTCTTACCGTGTCCAAGGCCTGCGTGTATGAAGACGCGGCTGTTGCCGCTGCTGGGGCCAGAGGATCTCTTGGGGCATTGTTTTGGATGCAAGTGCAATTTGAGTCATTCTCCGCAAGGAAGTAGAAGATCCATCTGGACCAAATGATACTGCGTGAAATGACAATGCTTTGCTAGATTGTGTGTCATAGGTTGGCAATCCAGGAAGGAAAACCAGCCACGAACCCAAGACGAACCGCGGAATGACACAAATCTTGAACAGTCTGGTCTGCGATATGGCACTCGCCATCCGACAAGAATATCATTACAGGGCTCCTGAAAACACTGTCAAAGATCTCAAACACTTTCATGGTCAGATTGACGCACCATTCTGTGCTCCAATGTTGTTCCATGACTGATTGGGCCTGCTGAACCGCAACAGTGAAGTTGGTGCCTCCATCAGCATCATAACGCAAAACAGCGTCTAGTAATTGATCGGGAGAACTGACGAAATCGTTTACGAAGGCATTTGTAATGGAAGACTGAAAAAGAATGACACTATATGAGTCGTGTCGGGCTCCTTGTTGACCGCCAACTGCTGCAGCACGGGCGTGTGGTGAGTAATTATATCGCGGGCCTTCGGGGACGTTCTAATGAACAAGTATAATCTCAGTCTCTTGGAAAAGGCTCGTGCAACGAGCTAAGTACCTAATGAACAAGTATACTAATGACTCGTTAGCTGCGTTCTAGTCGATATGTAGAGACTATGTACTCACATCTCAGTCTCTTGGAAAAGGCTGAGATGCGCTCGTGCTACCAGTGGCGTTTCTTATAGTAAGCTATATAGAAACAAAAAATATATCAAATGAATAAGTGAAATATTGCAGGACACGAGCCGACATCAACGCGTCGCT
>NW_024538417.1:0-7601 GCF_016628075.1 Suillus paluster
GTAGCCAACCTCATCAAAGAATGTCACCCAGACAAGGAAAACTCCAGTGGAGGTCGTCCATCCAAACTCACCTCTACTGATAGTAGAGATAGGTTTAATAATGTCATAATGACACCACTTCATAATTTATTTAATAGTGGCATGACTTTATGGTGTCATAACTAATGATTTATATAATTTTAATCTAGGATCAAAAACTGTCCACATGAGTCATCATTTTGTAAGGCTTAGTGCCACCACATTACCATAAATTCCCACGGGCAAGGGCTCAAATTCATGCCCCAAAGGAGTACTACAGAGTACCCCACTGGCATATCCCCGTCTACCTGTCCATTCATATACAATAATGTAAATAGTGAAAATAGCACAAACATGTGGACAGTTTTTTGAGCCACTGTATATCACACGGTCTGGAACGTGGCTGTGACCATATCACAAAATCGATTTGGTATATTTGTATGTATTCTAGGCTCTATTATAGATACTAGTCACAGTCGTTACAGTGGTGTTACAGTGGCTACACATATATATATGTCTATATATACGTTGGGGAGTTTTGCTGATGGTGGATCAGGGACATCAATATTTGTCAAATTTGTCATATGAGTTGCGTCTCATGACAACTGGCTGAGCAGACTATAATGTCATTTTAATGCACAAGAACAGGCTAAGTGGCAGAGACTTCTAATGCAACACATTACCTTCGCACAGCCACTCACAGGGTCACATGTTCGCATTTTCCAACCACCTACTGTGGGAACTTCTCCACAACACCCAAACATAGCTGGGCCATTTTAGGTATTCTCTCAAATATCAACCTTTCCCACACCCTCCCCATCAATCCCTGGCTCACCACTACACCACAATTAGATATAGCCTCTAGTTTAGTAGTAGTATAGGTTATATATGCACCTCCTGCCCGCTTTGCAAGACTATTTCTTTTTTCATCCCAAAGTTCCACCTTCCTGCTCATATCAAGGAGTGTCAAACCTCATTCTCATTCAATTTCAAGTGTGGGGTTGGTCAGACTAATGGAGAAGCACCCGAGCATGGCTGGGCCAATATCAACCCCATTGCTTCAAGTACTAAATAGATGGGTCCTGGTGCATGGCGAGACACCCTTGACAACTACTTTGGAGACTCAAATTGGAAAAAGGTAGTTAAACTTGGTTCATACATTTCATTGAAATTATACTTTATTGCACTGGATACCTTAACCTCAACTACTCCAACACTCGATTGTGCAGAGTCGTCTTGATAATACATCGACCCCTTACTATGCTGAGGCAGTTTTGGTCTTGAAGAGTGTATTTGGGCTGACCTCCTTTATTATCAGGTCATACTATGCTCACAAGACGAAGGATGCATTACTGGAGTGACAGGATCATCACGAAGCCCTTGACAACCTTGAAGAAGGTTTGAGAGGTGAATATAGTGCCACTACTCGCCCAGTGGAGAGAACAGGGTGGAGGCTTGGGAGCATGACCCTGCAAAGCCAAATCCTCTCAAACAAAGGGTGGAAAGTATGTATGGATCATCATCAGTCACTGTGTGCTGATCTTTCTGTGCATTGTAACTATCACTATGGCTTCTGTGTGACTGGAACTGGCTAGGGATGACCAGAATGATATTCAAACAGGGACTTGCCTTGTGCTACATGAGGACTGTACTCCTAGTGTATTGATCAGTACCCGGCTTAGAACTTGAGGAACAACAGTAAGTCCCCCCGAGCGCTGCATATGAGATCTTGGACTTACTTTTTTCTAGATGGCAAATGAAAGCTGACAGAGCCGGCCTTGGAGTCCATGCATCAGACAATCAAGAAGGGAAGATACTTCAGCAGAATAACACTCTGCAATGCAAGATCGACACCTAGACTAAATTACAGGAACTATACATGCCGTCGCTCGCTGCACTACGTGTCAGCGAGAGTTCAGTATCTGGTGGCATAGCTGCTGCAGTAGCTACACCAGAAACCATCAAACTCTGGCTACCATCCCAAATCAGCAGGACAGCACCTTGCATCAGTAAAAAGTGGGGCTGCAGGGTAGTACTACATAGCCTATGTTGTGTGAGTAGTTGGGTAGCTACCCCCCCTCCCACTCTCAAACACCTTGGTAGCGCGGTGTTGTCACAATATAGCTTGCGATAGTGCTTGGTGGCTGCTGAGTCCAGTACCTGCATTGCAGAAGTAGGTTAATGTAGTACTCTATAGGACCAACCATATGTGTGGTCGTCGGCAGTATAAGTCTATAGTTGACAGTAATTCCACACAGTCGCTCGAACCATTTGCAAAACTGTCAAAATAGCATGCATTGGCAATACTATGATATAGTGATGTACCCTACTACTCATCTTCGTCATCATCACTCGATACACCCCTGCATTTGTTGTACTCCTTGATCGCAGCCTCAAATGCACTACAAGCCATGGTGCGGCCAATTTCGTGACCAAGTGGGTCAGCCTTTGAGTAAATGCTGAAGAACGAAGGTAAGATAAATTAATAAGGCCAAGCATGAAGACATACCGGCCATTATCATGCAGACGTGACAACAGCTTGGGTAACAGGCCTTGAACCTTGGTGTGTTCGTCAAAGTCCATGAGGTTGTTGAGATGTTTGTCGAGCACGTCCTGATACTCATCCACAGTGAACATCTTGTTCGTTTGAGCTCCGCTGCTCCACTCGTCGATGCAACTTTCAATCTGACGGCAATCAGCACTCAATCCCCATGGCCAAAAAAAACGGTACCGCAGTCAAAAGCAATGCAAAGCCGACCTCTGGGAATGGTTTGTAGAACTCGGGATATAGCACACCTTCTGACAAAACCAGATGATATTCCACATCCATCCGACCCATCCTAAATCCATCCGCGGGTATCTGTCACTCGCATGTGTGGTCGGATGCAAGTGCATGCACTTGGATACATAATAAGGTGCATCAGATTGTTTCGGAATGTTTCGGGTGTACATGTAATAATGAGTGCATTCAATACAAGTCATGGACTGATAGGCGATATGCATGGTCGGTTAGCAAGCGGGTTTTTGCCCATATATTAGAGGTGCTTTGGTACATACTTTCCCTCAGTCATTTCTATCACCTCCTTTGGCAGCGGCTGAGGTATGTCTTCACTTACATTCATTTATACCACAGTGTAGCTAATCTAGAGTAGTGCGGATCCCATCCGCTTTACTTAGGTGAATACAGTCGTTTCTATTGCCTCCTTTGGCAGCGGCTGAGTGCGGATGCCATCCACTTTACTTAGGTGTATCCGCAGACCCGATCTGCATTGCTTAGGGTACTAATGGATCACATCCGCTTCACTCAAAGTTCTGTCACCTTTGTCTTTCTTGTCGCGGAACCATATGGTGTTGACCCCCTTCTGGATAATCTTGGCACCGTATAAGCCTTTGTTACCATTTGGGGAGCAAGTCTAGAAAGACCGTGTTGAGCAAACACACATGGCAAGGTAATAGGTACTTGCCTTATAAACGAAGGCAAAATCCTTCTTGAGTTCCCGTGCGAGCATGATATTGCAATCAATGACAGATTGCTTGGTGCTCGTCTCAAACCCGTACTCATCTGCGACATATGGCCAGACTTTAGTCTTGACTTCGCCACAAAGGTGGGAACCTTGCAAAGTGATCTAGGTAGCACATTAGAGATAGAATATTCGCGATCAAAATCACTGACCATTTTTAAAATCTCCGCATCATAAGCAACTTGAGTATGTAACCTCTTGCATGCTTCTTTCCACGCTAACTTGGCCCACATCACCTCCTGCATATGGTCAGGCATAGGACCCTCCATGCAGAGACGGCCACGATAGAGGGCCCATGCAACACCAAAGATGGTGCAAACAAATGGTTCGTAATTGGCAGCCTTTGGCCGCCCCTTACTTTCCTGGATCTTGACAGCCTTCTGCACTGGCCCATTGTTGTTGTCATCACCATCAGATGCTCTGCGGCGACATTTGCCCACACATTCGATGCTGGGGGATGGAGACCTACTACCTTCATCACCAATATAGTTGTCGTTGTTGTCAGCTACAAGCGAGTCATTACCCTGGTCCCCATCCATGTTGAAGTCGACCAAGCCTTCAATAGCTTCGTCGAATAGGGCCTCGTCCATTGGGCTAGGAGAGCGAGTCATAGTATTGTTGAGGCCCAAACTAGGGTGGGGACCACCTGCAAGTGAGTAGACATAGTAGGCTGCTATTAAATTCAGCACAATTTAAATAAATACAGGTACTCACCTCGAGACAATGCAGCAACTGGACTCATTGCTTGTTTTGCCAGCACAGCCTCATGCAGTCGCAACAGCTCAGCCGCTTTTTCTGGTGTCAATGTGTTGAGACGCGGAGTCATGTTTCTAGTATTACTAGTCAATGAAAAAGCACAGTGTCATAAATAGCCATACCAATGTGACCCGGTGTGGCGCGAGCAGCACTGTACTGTTCCGTGCAACCAAGTCTGGGCCCCTGGCAGGTGTTGACACAGTTTGACTTGAAAACTAATAGCGCCAGAGTGATTAAAATCAACTACTGAATGTAAACCTAACAAACCCCAGGATCGTTACCCAACGTCACTGCAGAGACTTGAGTGCGTCCAGTATTATTCTGGTAAGCTTCGCGTTCGGCAGCCTTGCTTACCTTCTGACAAGCCTTCTCTTGATGTTCCTGGGCCTTATTGACCTGCTGGTGCTGGCGATTTTCTTTGTCCTTGTGAGTCTCAGCTTCGAATGAAGATCAAATTAATATGACATGAAAAAAATGGTAATATGATGACTTACAGATATACTGAGCTCTCTTAGTAGGATGGTGATCACGGCGGACCGCTGGACGTTCAACTGCTGACATTCTGTTGGAGAAGATGGAGTGTATCAGAAATGATGGGGGGGGGAAGAAAGATCAACAAAGTTGACGACACAATCACGATTAAAGATCATCAATGTTGATGACACGATAATGATTATTTGCTAGCATCGTGCACCGATATTGCCCAACAGTTGTGACGGCGACAGTTGTGACGTCTACATAGAATCTACCTAAGTGCCTTCACTCAGAACTTCGAGTCTTGAAAAATGTCATACACCAAGCAGAAACTGCGCTGTAATTTCTGTCTCAAAGAGCTGAGCAGACACAAAGATGTAACCTTACACATTCAAAACACTCCGAAATGTCGCCAACAATAGGACCTCATGGTTTCGCATCAAATCACCAGGTGTTCTGAACAGGTTGGCAGCCAATCTAGCACATCAGATACATTAACACCCCCAGACTATGAATATGACATACCCGAAGATGTCGACTACGAATTTCCACTCAGATCAAGATACGAGCCCGAGGACACAGAGTCTCTGACAGATTCTGGCCCCCAATCCAAATGTGCGAGAGTGGAGGAGGTAGCTGACGAAGAAGAGCCAACACGATTTATCAAGGTCTTCCTGTGCCCAGTTGCAGATGTTTTGGGGGTCGGACAGACTGTGTTTGAAGAAATTTGGCAGGCTCAGGTTGACATTGGTCTGGAGGAAAATCCATGGGCACTTTTTGATGGTGAAGATGAGTGGGGCCTTGCCGAATGGCTTTCGAAGAGAGTCAACAAGACTGCCACTGATGAATTCCTTAAACTTGCCATTGTAAGTCTCCGCCATGTCTTGCCATCTTCTGTCACCGACCAAACCACCTACCTAGACGAAAAATCACACTCAGCCAAGCTTTACGAGCAACTATACATTCCAAAAGAAACTCAATAAACTACCTACAGGCCCTGGATGGACCTGAAAATAGTCACGTCAACAGGAGATTGAGTGGGTGGAGATCAGAAGCCATTAACGGAACAACACGAACTTTGGCAGCGCAACCCTGTGGAGTGTGTGCGTGATTTGATTGGTAATCCTGCATTCAAGGATTACCTTTCATATGTTCCCGAGAAAGTTTATGCTGATGCGCAAGGGAAGATGCAGGTATATGATGAGATGTGGACCGGTGATTGGTGGTGGAACATGCAGGTAAGCGAGGCAAATGTGTGAGATTGAATGTTAACTAATTGTGACATTAGGAACACCTACCTTCAGGTGCCGTTGTTGCTCTGGTAATACTCACATCTGACAAAACAAATCTTACCCAATTTTGTGGCGATAAAGCTGCATGGCCAATATATTTGACCATCGGAAATATCAAAAAGGACATTCGCCGTCAGCCTTCTAAGCATGCAACAGTGCTGATAGGATACTTACCAATTTCGAAGATGCTGCATTTCAAGGATGATGAAGGTTGGCAGATTGGTCGTTATCGTCTGTTTCATAACTGCATGCAGTTGGTGACAAAGCCACTTGTTGATGCCAGCCGTCACAGAGTGGATATGATCTGTGCCGATGGGAATATCCGACGTATTCATCCTATTCTCACAGCGTATATTGCAGATCACCCTGAGCAATGCCTGATTGCCTGCTGTAAAGAAAACCACTGCCCTCGTTGTGTTGTAGGAACAAAACATCGAGGAGACCACTTTGACTCACCTCTTCGAGATGTCAATGAGACTCGAGCCACTCTCGAACGCCATAAAAACGGCGAAGACCCTCACCTTTTTGAAGATCATGGTCTTCGCACAATACATTTTCCATTCTGGGCACATCTTCCACACACCGACATTTTCTTGTGTATCACTCCGAATATTCTACACCAGTTACACAAGGGTGTTTTCAAAGACCACATTGTGAGCTGGTGTTCTACCATCATCTCTGATGCAGAGTTCAACGCACATTTTCAAGCCATGTCCGATTTTCACGGTCTCCGTCACTTCAAATGGGGAATTTCGACTGTCTCTCAGTGTTCTTGCACGGAGCATAAAGAGATGCAATGCGTTGTCTTAGGCATCATTGCTGGTGCTGTTGAACCCCATGTGTTCCGGGCTGCGCGTGCTGTTCTCAACTTCATTTACTATGCTCAATACCAAGCTCACATGGACACGACTCTCGCACGGATGCAGGAAGCACTGGATGTGTTTCACATGAACAAAGCCGTCTTTGTCGAGCTCGGGCTTTGTCAACACTTCAACATACCCAAGGTTCACTCAATGCGCCACTATGTGCAGTCCATCCGAGCATTGGGCAGCGCAGATGGTTTCAACTCGGAGAGCCCTGAATGCTTGCATATTGACTATGCGAAGGATGCTTACCAGGCAAGCAGCAAAGTAGATTATATTGCGCAAATGACTCATTGGCTCAAACTTCAAGAAGCCGTCTTTCGACACAGCATATTCCTCAATTGGGTCGCATCGAAAAGTGGACTCGGCAGATCTCTCGCCTTAGATTTGCTTGAAGATGAGGATGAGGAACCAACATTCGCGGATTCAGACATCACCCCATCAGGTCTACTGGCATCGCATGGTTAGCGTGTTGCCAAGAGCTGCCTGTTTCTCGCCGTCTCCATGTCTCGTTTGCAAACAGATTTTGGTGCTGTTGACTTCATCCCCACGCTTCAAACATTTCTCACCCATCACTTTCCCCATTCCTCTATTTCTGCAAGCCAGTATGACCGTTTTGACTTATTTAAATCAGTTTTACTTCTGCTCCCTCAGCGAGACCACATTAGTGACCTCAA
>NW_024538418.1:0-7594 GCF_016628075.1 Suillus paluster
AATTTGAATTTTGTGAGATAGGGGATGTTTTTATATGTCACTCAAGTTATTGACAACATAGTCACAAGTCACACCGTAAGCTCGCAAAATATCGGTTGGGAGCCTCCATCGAGTCAGACATATTGTGCTACGAGCGAGGAGGAAGGGTAGTCGGTTCGCTCAGGCTTACGGAGACCGGCTGATGTTTGTCAAGCGCTGGGAAGTAATATACAAGCAAGATAAGCTGGCCCTGGGCAGGATTCTATATCCCAGTAAAAGATGCACAGAAAAGGAGTGGCGATGGAAGCATCTACGAGTCGAGGACGAGAAGAAGCGGCATCAAAAGCACGGTATCACGCATCAGTGAACCGTGAAGTCCGTTTTCACTATACGTATCAGCAGCGGGCTGGCGCTGTCACCATTCGGAGCTACTATCCTCTAGCCAGACCTATGGAAGTGGGCCGTTCCTAGTTCAGAGTTCCGTTTCAATAGTTGTCCAGCCGCTTACTTGCGATCACGTGACCAGAACGCGACACGAACCGGTCACAGCCGCGTTATGTCGTGGTCACTATCAATCCTTGAGCTTGAACCTTTGCAGCGCAGCCCTCAGAGCGCTTAGCGCTCAACGACCGATTTAATACGCGCAGAAATGAAGGCGCAAATTCACGTAGAAACCAAGCCCCAAGTCTATCAGACGATGCCAGCAAGGATGCCGAATCTCAGCAACCATTCATCAATCCAAACAACTCGTGAGTGCAATTACAAACGAAGAATCTTCGGTCACACATATTGATTGTATATGCTTAGTGCGGACGCGTCATACGCAAACATTAGTCGAGGAGTGGATGAAACGCTTAATCGCTATTCAGGTCAGTTCGTATGAATCTGCAAATAGGTGATGACATGCCAGTCGTACGCGAATCACATTCTGATCGTGCCCAAAATTAGCGAAGCACACTTTGCACAAAATGCAGCAACAAACAGGCCTCGTTCTGCTGATCTCGTCCACCTCCAGAAAGGTATCAACCGGGACAGCTACTTCCAACCATAATGACTGGAGAAACATTGGATCTTGAGGAGCCCACAGTCGATGAACATACGTCCGCACAAGGCCATGACCCTTTCTCGGACCGCCATGCTCCCACCCACCCTTATCAGCAAGTTCCGTACGCTCAACAATCCCCCATACGAGTACATCCTCAACCGCCATCGAATACATCACACGAACACCTCGTCGCCACTCCTTTCAGTTCCACGCCTACCATTTACTCAAATTATGGTACGGGACCATCACCTGGGTTTACCAGCTCTGTAGATCATTTCCAACATGACACAGAGGCATACGCATCTGGAAACTTCACCCGCTCCTCCTACCGCCCCCCGAGATCACGATCGCCCACTCCGTTCATGGACGAGGACTACAAACTTGATTCCAACAACGTTACACATTACACAGGATACTCTCAGCCTCGCGAGTACAACCCTTGCGAAGACGAGAAGGCCGCATACAACGACGAGTACGATATCTCGCAGTATGCTGACGTTCCCGGCACCGAAGAGTACTACGACGGTGAGAAGACACCTGGCGTTTCAGTCGGGTATTCAGAACCCGAGACGCCTATCGAGACCCGTCACTTTGGGCCTGCACCCGTCGGGCGCGTTCGTAGACGATTGAAGAAGAAACGGGTGCAGCTGACGAACGGCAATCTCGTCGTAGACCTTAATGTGCCTCCAAAGCTCGTCCTCCCCTATAGGGGGGAACCAGAGATGATCAAGACGCGGTACACAGCGGTCACTTGTGATCCCGACGATTTCGAGAAAGAGAAGTTCTTTCTACGACAGAATGAGAATGGACGCACAACCGAATTATTTATTGTTATCACTATGTATAACGTGAGTTCAACAATGGCTTAGGTTTCTACTTTTTTAAACCTGTTATTGTAGGAAGATGAGGTCCTCTTTTGTAGGACCTTGTATGGGGTGATGCGCAATATAGCACACCTTTGCTCGCGCAAGAATTCCCAAACATGGGGACCTGATGCCTGGAAAAAGGCGAGCATTCTGCTATTCCATGCTGCTTTCCTCTTCTCATATCCTCTAGGTTGTTGTCTGTATCGTAGCGGATGGTCGCAAGAAGATTCATCCGCGTGTGCTTGACTGCTTGACACTCCTTGGAGTCTACCAGCCTGGAGATCACATGAAGAACAAAGTTAATAACAAAGAGGTCACAGCGCATCTCTTCGAGTACACAACTTCCTTTGCATTGGATCCGAACCTTCACTTCAAATATCCAGACAAGGGCATCGTGCCAACGCAGATCATATTTTGCATGAAGGAGAAGAATCAGAAAAAGATCAACAGTCATCGATGGTTCTTCAATGCCTTTGCACCCATGTTGCAGGTATGCGATGAGATTCCCAAAAAAAACAGTGCAAAACTCACTCCATTGTCAGCCCAATATCTGCGTGTTGCTCGACGTCGGAACACGCCCAGGCAATAATAGCATATATCGGTTGTGGAAAACTTTCGACGTCAACTCAAACGTCGGTGGCGCGTGTGGTGAGATCGCAGTCTACAAGGGCAAGAACTGGCAGTTCCTGCTGAATCCCCTAGGTTCGATATTTCTTTCCTTTGATAACGATGCTTCTTGACATCTAGTGTCTTCCCAGTTGCGGCTCAGAACTTTGAGTACAAGCTGAGCAACATTTTGGATAAACCAACGGAAAGCATGTTTGGTTACATCAGTGTCCTGGTATGTTGTTGTGCCCAGTCTACCGCGAATGATGGAACTAATAACGACAGCCTGGTGCTTTCTCTGCCTATAGGTATACCGGGTTCACCAGTTATCAGAGACGCCGATCTTATAGCTCTACATAGGTATATCGCATTGGCAAACAACAAGGACGGAACGGGTCCTTTAGCTTCTTATTTCAAGGGCGAAGTCCTCCATGGCCACGACACCGACATATTTACATCAAACATGTGTACGTCTTTGCCTTAGTCTCCTTTGTAACCTCTCTAACGTCCGAACGCAGACCTTGCAGAAGATGTATGTCTCCCCGCTTCCGGATAATACCGCGTGCTGAGATTGTTTCAACCCCCAGCGCATCCTTTGTTTTGAGCTCATAGCGAAAGCAAATTCAAATTGGTAAGGCTCAATCCATCACGGGTTTGCACTTCTAACTGGTGTTTTCAATAGGGTGTTGAAGTATGTCAAGGGTGCCATTGGTGAAACCGATGTGCCAGATGCGCTACCAGAGTTTATCAGCCAGCGTCGGCGATGGCTGAATGGTTCGTTTTTTGCAGCAGTGTATGCTGTCGCACATGTAGGGCAAATTATGCAGTCCGGGCACAGCTTCAGTCGAAAGGTGACCCTCATGATCGAGACCGTTTATAATATCATCAACATGATATTTTCATGGTTCGGGATTGTGAGTGTCTCGCAGTTGCCTTGAAACGTCGACTGACAAGTTCCAGGGCAACTTTTACCTGTTTTTCGTTAGTTTCAAGGCCATTAATGATTGGTGCAGAGATTGAGTGATTTTAACAGGTCATCCTGAGCTCGTCATTAGAAGACAAGTCCTTTGGTGTGCCCTCTATCAAATATTTCAACGCCATAGTTCAGTACTTTTTGGCTTCGATAATCATCGCCTGCTTCCTTCTGTCTATGGGGAACAAGCCTAAAGCGTAGATGTTTCCTTCGATGTCCAAGCCATTTTGATGTTGACATCTAGACAGGGCTCATCGCAAATACCTGCTCGCCTCACTGTTCCTCGCAATCCTAATGGTGTACCTCATCATTGCATCTGTACTATGTGGCATAGCTGCATATAGTCAGGCCGGTGGAGGCGTGGTCCTTCTGAGCGTCGCCATAACTTATGGAGGTGAGTATTATTTGTCACGCTGTCCTTTTGCTTGTCACCAATATCAATCTGCGCAGTATATATGCTGAGCAGCCTCCTGGCATTCGACCCATGGCATATGTTCACCAGCTTCGTGCAGTACATTCTACTCAGTCCGACATACGTTAACGTCTTGAGCATGTGTGTCTCCTTTTGTTGACTCGATTGTGAGAGCAATGAGCACTGACTCATTTCAAAGATATGCGTTCTCGAACCTTGATGATGTAGGTTAGAGTCTATATTATTAGGGCATATAGCTGACTGGCGCCACAGATATCCTGGGGCACAAAACAAGACGCAGTTCCGGACGCAGACCTCGGGGCCGCAGTGCAAGACTCTCACTCTCAGGTCGATATTGCCATGCTTGCCGAAGCTGCAGACGTGAATGGTATCTATGAGGAATCGATCGATAACCTGAAATACCGGAAACCTGCAAATAAAGACAAGGATAAAGTGATTACGGAGCGAGAGCGAGAGATGGCGGCTATCGACTACTACGCCAACGTTAGAACCAATGTGCGATGTCTTCGTTTATTTATGGATCGGAGGCTAACATTTAATAGGTACTGTTGGCCTGGGTGTTATCCAATGTGAGTCCGTTTGACCGAAATTTAGACCTTGTATTGATCAGTGTCTAAATCTTTGGCAGGGCGTACTCTTGCTATTTATTCTCTCTGGTTCCGATTCATCAAGTACTTTCAATCCTGACGCAGGCGTATCACGGACGAAGGCATATCTAATATTCATCCTTTCGTTTGCAGCCATCACCAATTCAGTGGTGTGTATTCCGTCTTCGCTAAATTGGACAGGCACTCATTGGATTGCAGCGCCTTGTCGGCTCAACTTTGTATCTGCTAACAAGAATCTTCACCGCATAAATTAGAAGGCCTTAAAGGTGTATTATCACCAGTACTTAGTTACTTCTTGTTTCCAAGCGTTGTTTGTGTGCGGAATGCATGATGTGAGGGTTTGTCACGCGGTGTCACAGTATCACGGGTCATCTTCACTTCCGACTGCGATGTCTGAATACTGGGTGTCTCACAAACGCTACCATTGCAAGTACTGCAACATTTATATAGCAGATGATGTTCCATCCAAACAGCATCATGAGAATGGAATGCGCCATAAAGGCAATGTCGAACGTTTCATCCGCGGGCTGTACAAGGCTGGCGAGAAAGCCGTGAAGGATAAGGAAGAAGAGAAACGCGAGATGGAGAGGATTGACAGGGTGTGTTTGTCTACAGTATTCCAATCCATACGCTAACTTATACTTTAGGCTGCAGCCGCGGCATTTGCTCAAGACGTAGGTGCTGGACTGGGAGGAGTTGGTTCGTCTTCAAGTGCGACTCCCGCTGCAGCACTTGCGCCGAAGAAACCTCCAACAAAACCAAGCGATCCGTATGCCAACTACTCAACCGCTGCGTCACTGGGTTATGCCGACCCTGACGCGGAGCGAGCGAAAGCTGAAGCAGATATGAGACAGACGATGGGTGTCGCAGGAGAGTGGCAGTTTGTTCAGCATTACACGTCGGCATCTCCTGCGCCGGTACAGAGTGAGGTTCCAAGCGCGTCCGAGGATGGAAACGAGGAGACGGTAGGGTCTTCGGAGGGTGGCAAGAAACGTGAGGCCCCGGTGGAGGATATAGAGGACGAGCGTGTTTTCAAGCTGAGAAAGAAGACTGTCGACCTTGGCTTGGGAGAGATATACGACCCGGGACTTCTACATATCAAGCTGAAAGTGAAGAAAGAGGAGTTGGCGGAACCACAGCCTACTTCATCATCTTCATCGAAGGCTGCTGTCGACGATTTGAAAGCGGATGCGCTACCTGCTGATGCCCCAAAGATGAAGATACAGTGGAAGCGCGCAGCCTTCCAACCGGCAGTTGATGAGCCTTCCCCTGATGGCGTCAAGGCAGACTCCAGTGGGGGAAGATGCTCCAGAGGCGAAAGTCGAGGAGTCTGTAGCTGTCAAGGAAGAGGTTGTCAATGCTAAAGCGGAACCAGAGCCTCAAATACCACCCGAACCCGTTAAAAAGGAAGAAGAGATTCCCCGTTCTCCGGAGGCTCCCGCACCCACAAGCCTCTTTCGCAAACGCAAGTTACCCACGAGGCGTTGATTACTGATTTTATCAGGTCCATAGAGGGATGCTCATTGCTTGTCTTCAAGGTCTGTAAGGCAGTTTCACTTTGTATATGTTAACTCTCTACAAGTGTAAAAGGAGAACTGGACGTCATATTTGATCCAACACTGCTTGTAGTGACACGATGGATGGATCACTTTTTCTCAGTGCCCATCGACTGGCTGGCATCGCGTGCCGCATGCACATGAACGGCGAGATTCCCTCCCGCACGACGGACACTTTCCGACCTGCTACACAGTGCATGTATAGCCCTAGCTGTACAAGGTTAGCAATTTTGTTCCGCCTATATTGCACGAGAATCAATTATGCGATGTTACTGTACTGCAGTGTTTCTCGCCAGTGGCCCGAAGTGCCTGGGGCGGTTGTGACTTAACGTTGCACGGTTGACATGATCCCAGCTACTCCAATTTTGTCTCGGGTGGATGAGTTCTTCCCACCAACCCTTCGCGCCGTCGGGGATTTTTCACTGGCTTAGCCAACTCATTCTGAATGACAGTTGCAGTGTGTTGATTCTCCTGCGTTTGGCAGTGAGCAGGATTAGGCGAGGGACCTAGCTGCACTTGGACGTTGACCTGAAATCAAGATGGATTTATGATTGTCGTACTAGTATATAGCATGTCGTGCCAGCAAGTGCTTGCAATTGCATCCGAGGTTATGCAATCTTATCTTCGCGCATGTGACGGCGTCTGACTCGCCCACGTACGGTCCCGAATTCCCTGTATCACTGCACTCTTGAGTACTTGAGTCGTCTCCAAGTCCAATTGTTCAATTCACCTCAAATTACAAATAGTGAGTCTGGAACTAAAATCCTGGCTGCGCAGGCTGATAACCCGACCACATCACAGATAAGAACTGCTACAGTATGGCAGAAGCGAGCACTACCGTCCAGCTCCCTATCGCAGAACCCGCAGCCATAGAGCCAATCCTTCCATCGTTAGCTGTACCATCGCTTGTACTTCCAAGTTCAATGTCAATAGGTGATGTTTTCCTCTCATCAGAAGCCTTCTGGGAGAACCGAAATTCAGGTGCCAGACAACGGCCCGGTCCCGCTTTCATTCCCTGCAATTCTGCGCAACCCAAAGCTCGCAGACCGTTATGCCCATCTTCGTGAGCGCCCTGCAGTTGCGCCTCACAATACTCGATATCTAAAGCGCGCCGGGATGAGCATGAGGGGAAGCGTTGGATACGCAGGAGGGAAAACGGTGCGTACCCACGAGGTGCTCATCCAACGCACGCTCTGACATTTTTCTTGTTTTGTTCCTAGCTAAGTTTGTGCACAACCCTCATATCACGCCCCCCTCGCGCGGTGATCATGCGGTGCCAGTTCCCTCGAAGCTCTCCACCTTTCCCATTCCGTTACCGCCTTACCTTCCCCGATCGTCCGTGCTGCCTCCTAGTGTCCCTGGTTCTCGTGACCCTGCGAGTGCCGCTGCTGGGTTTTTTCGCTCTCACTGAAGGGTGCCCGGCGAGCGTTGAGAGCCAGACCAGGTGCCCGAAATATAGTAGGCACGATTGAGGAGCATTTATGCACCTGGCTTGAGGGAGGGGCGTACCGGGTGAAGAAGAGGGTAT
>NW_024538419.1:0-7580 GCF_016628075.1 Suillus paluster
CATCAAGATCCAGCAAACTGCCTGTATTGTGAAAGCTGGAAAGTCCTTCAAATTCAAGCTCCATAAACTGGAGATTCAGAGATCGCACTCATTCACCCAGTTTTGGGGATCTTGACAAATCCTCCAAGTTCATATCCCAGACCATCTGACCTAAGGTAGCAGTCTTGTGGATTCGACGAACGTCACGTGACAAACATGATGAAAGAGCGACAAAAGACAAAAAATGTAATTACTATTGATCAGGCGCCTTCTGCGTCAATCGCGTACTCACTTACCTCGGTAATAATATTGCGAACATTTTATGTTTTTCAAAATGCAGAGAAGTGAAGTGGAAAACTTTTAATTCCAGTTTCTTAGATTATTGAAAGCAGCTGTTGGCGGCAAAGTACTACGAATGATACTCTGCACAATGTGCTGCGAAGCCGTTGCCATCCTCCCGCCTAAAAGATCCATGGGCAACAGAACACACAAGCAGAAACGCTCAAGAGACAACCTGGCAATAGCGCGGGCTCAGAGCACAGAAAGGCTTGGATGGCATGCAAGCAGCGTGGGCGATCAAAAAATATCGTGACCATCGTGTTCTCCCTCGCAATCCATTACGGAGGAGTTTGATTGTCATGCACTTCCATCAACACATTAATACACCGATTCATGCTCTTAATCTACTTTAACTTTGTTGTACCAAATTCTTCACTCTACTTAGCATGCTTCGGCATGAGTTCGGCATACTTTTGAGATACTTATCACCTGGGTTTCCCCAACCTTGAAGTAAGCCTTACTATAGTGGTTAGTTACATGCTGTACTGACTATTATTAGGCTTGGTTGCAGTAATAACTTAACACCAGCGTTAAATACGTCCCAAATCACCAAATTCCTTGCCAAGGCTTGAGGCTTTTAGCTGAATTAGGTAAGCTACATAAGCAACGCTTCCCGGCCGCTCTGCACGTTGCCGAAACATCGTGCTCGCTGTGGGCAACAGTGAGCTCCAGTATAACTTCATTCCAATGCCTTTTTCTTGTAGTTTTTCACTGTACTAATTTATAATACACTTAATAACACGGAATTCACATTTTTAACCATAATATGACAAGCAAAATGAGTGTATATATATGTATGAGGGCAACTCAGGTACTATAGCTCCTCCACCTTCATCCAGAGGACCTAGAGCATCACTCCCTGGTCAAAAATGCGAAATAAAGTTACCTGGATGCTGGGGAGGACATGCTGAGGGGTGAAATGGGGGAAGGAGAGGGCAGGAGGCCGAAGACTACATGGTCCTGGGCATTTATACATTGATTATATATGTCCTATTAACATAAATAAGCAAGGTGTAAGTAAATGGGTGCACCAGGATAACAAAAATGCGGCCAAAACCAAAGGGACTACTGTAGGTGTCACAGAACTTAAGATAATTACTCACCGATAGACAGGGCACCCAAGAAGTGTTCAGGCATTGTATTCTGGCGCCATCATAAGTCATATGAGATACTGTAGTGGCTGAGAAGTTGATTAGCAGGGACATGGCAGGGGGGACAACAGAAAACAGGAAAAATAAAGAGGAGACTTACCAGAGCGTCCAGAGCAAAATACTAGAGCACTAAATGGTATAAGACGTGTATCTAAGTAACTGAAAGTCATTTGAGTGGTAGGGATGAAGAGGAGGACGTGTTAGGACAAAAATCACCAAAAATGCGAAGCATGGAGACTTACCAAGTCAGGGAGGTGCCCAGCATATGTACCAATGGCAGGATTGTCATAATATGACAAGGTGTAACCTATAATGGTAGTAGAATAAGAAGGGAGAGCTCCGGATAAAGGTAGGGCGAGTTATCAAGAAAAATGTTGGGGAGAGGGGGGATCGTTTACCTTGCCACTAGAGAGGCCCTATAGTGTGTATATTTACCCAGAGGCGTACCGGGAGAGTAGAAAATATTTATAAACATTAGCACAGCAAGTTTGAAGACATACCATTGAGTTGTGGTTGAGTTAGATGGAAAATGGCGGGCAAAGATGTATATGTAGTGAAAATCACTCGTTTTCACTCTAACTCAACCACAACTCACCGGTATGTCTCAAAGCTTGCTGTGCTAATGTTTCTAGGTGTATTCTACATTCCTAAGACACTTCTTGGTCAATATAAATACTTAGGACCTCTCTGGCAACAATGTGAGTCTTTCCCCCCCTCTTCAGCATTTCTTCATAACTCACCCTACTCTTTTCCACAACCATTACCCTTTACTATACTAATTTTTTAGGACACCCTTCGTCATGTTGTGACCTCCATGCCTTTGGTGCACATCCTGGGCACCTCCCTGACTTGATGGATCTCAGGGGTCACATTTTTGGCGATATTTGTTTCTAACCTGCTCTACTCCCCATCCCGGCACTTACAGCTGTTCTCAGTCGCTTAGGTACACGTCAGACACAATATAGGGTATAGGGTACTAGTATATCGCATTGGATGCTCTGGTAAGTCTCCTATTTATTTTTCATGTTTTTGTTGCCTTCCTCCCTGTTCCTCAGGTAATTATTTTCTCGACAATTACAGTGTCTCAAGCGACTCTTATATAACCCACATACACTACCTGAACAACGCTTGGGTTCTCCTTTTACTGGTGAGTAGTCATCTGAAGTTCTGTGTGACCCCTAGTTAGCCCCCTTGCTGTGGTCGCATTTTTGCTACCCTGGAGCCCCCATTGACTTTCCGCTGGCATAAGTATGTTTACAGGACATCTATCAACAATATATTGATGATTTGGTACATGTAGGTTCACTCCTCCCCTCCCCTCCCCTCCCCTCCCTCCCATTTCCCTCTTGGAACGCACCATTCAGCTCCCAGGATATTTTATATCGCATTTTTTACTATATAGGAATGTTTATAAGGTTAATTGATATATTTTCGACCGGGGATAATTGTACTGCGGCCTCTGGATGAGGTGTAGGAACCACCATGTCCCCCTACCCTTCATATACCTCATGTACACTTAGTGTAGACATCCCTTGGTCCAAAAATGCGATAATGACCTCATTTAATGATATATTCAATGGTATAGCAAAAGAAACTACGAAAAAATACATAAAAATGAAGTTATACTGGAGCTCACTGTTGCCCACAGCGAGCATGATGTTTCGGCAACGTGCAGAAGCGGCCGGGAAGCGTTGCTTATGTAGCTTACCTAATTCAGCCAAAAGTCTCAAGCTTTGGCAAGGAATTTGGTGATTTGGGACAGTATTTAACGCTGGTGTTGAGTATTACTGCAACCAAGCCTAATAATAGTCAGTACAGCATGTAACTAACCACTATAGTAAGGCTTACTTGTTGGGAAACCCAGGTGGAACACATATGACACCGCTCAACAGCATCGAAAATCTAAACGTGAATATTTTTGCCTATATTTCCGTCGTCTTCCGGAGATGTAGTTAGAACCGGTCCTTTCTGGGTTTCAACACCGGACCTCTCGCATAAATTACTCTATACTACACTTCCGCTTTTCAGTTTCATAGCAGTGCGATATAGTAAATTGGGAAATGTTCGCGACAACCGTGTGCAGTTATTCAAACGGAGCTTTAAACATGCTTATGATTGAATCTGAGTTTGAATAGAGGTATATATCCACTCTTTTACCTCCCACGCCATCGTCCGCTCCGTCGTGTCCTGAGATATGGGGCCGACAGGACCATACCAGACTTAGGGGAGCGCTTCGGACGTGAAGCCTTTCCTGGGTCGCCTGTGATGTCAAACTTGTTATGCCATCACGCTGTCAGTTGCGCCCTGAGACATGGGGCCAACAGTACCATACCAGACTTAGGGGAGCGCTTCGGACGTGAAGCCTTTCCTGGGTCGCCTGTGATGTCAAACTTGTTATACCATCTCGCTGTCAGTTGCGCCCTG
Source organism: Suillus paluster (assembly GCF_016628075.1). Classification (NCBI taxonomy): domain Eukaryota; kingdom Fungi; phylum Basidiomycota; class Agaricomycetes; order Boletales; family Suillaceae; genus Suillus; species Suillus paluster. The sequence goes on from NW_024538419.1 coordinate 3,894, forward strand.
AGACATGGGGCCAACAGGACCATACCAGACTTAGAGGAGCGCTTCGGACGTGAAGCCTTTCCTGGGTCGCCTGTGATGTCAAACTTGTTATATCATCATGCTGTCAGTTGCGCCCTGAGACATGGGGCCAACAGGACCATACCAGACTTAGAGGAGCGCTTTGGATGTGAAGCCTTTCCTGGGTCGCCTGTGATGTCAAACTTGTTATGCCATCACGCTGTCAGTTGCGCCCTGAGACATGGGGCCAACAGTACCATACCAGACTTAGGGGAGCGCTTTGGATGTGAAGCCTTTCCTGGGTCGCCTGTGATGTCAAACTTGTTATATCATCATGCTGTCAGTTGCGCCCTGAGACATGGGGCCAACAGTACCATACCAGACTTAGGGGAGCGCTTCGGACGTGAAGCCTTTCCTGGGTCGCCTGTGATGTCAAACTTGTTATATCATCATGCTGTCAGTTGCGCCCTGAGACATGGGGCCAACAGGACCATACCAGACTTAGGGGAGCGTTTTGGACGTGAAGCCTTTCCTGGGTCGCCTGTGATGTCGAACTTGTTATACCATCACGCTATCAGCAATCCCATCAAAAACGGGTCCAGAGGGTTACAACATCCTTCTGTCGCATATCCACAATGAACATGACACCCACAGTTTTGACCCCATTCTCACCGTCCAAATGACACAGGAATGTAGCCAGTTTGTAAGGGCGCTGAGGCTGGTTGCAGGCTTTAAACTGCCTTTTGTTGGCCTGTCTAAACAAAAATGCTTTGACTTTGGTTGGTTGTATTCTTTTCCTATAACACGCACTGCGGAAACGAGAAAATAACTCGATCGGGTTGAAGTAGAGTTAGCATCTATATGCGGACTATAACTGGAGGATAGCACAATGACTTAATCCTTCCGGTTATGTGAGGGAAAGGTGAGCCTTTCGGACCGAAACACGAGGCGGGACAGAAGTGATGTGCAAGGGTGGTTTAGTACTTCTAGTAGCTAACCCGACTTGTTAATGATCTGCATAATATGATTCGCGAGTCCGTTTTATGTTCGAATACAAGCTAAGCCAGGTCTGATTAAACTCGAGATAGTAGGCAACAAATGTTCCTGGTGCTTCTAGGGATCCGCGCTGCTCGATGATGGGGTAGCCTGGATACTTTGTTCCCTCATTCCCCTCGTTCCTGCCCCCCATGTATGCAAATCAGACCTCTCAACGACGTCCGAGTGGTGCTCCAGTCAACCCAGGCCAAAGTGCTGCAGGAGTTGAGCAAGATAACCAGCAGCAAATGACAGATGCATACCGCGCTCAATTACACTCCATTCCACATTTGTCCCCGCTCCACGGCGTCGGAAATAGCCCACTGCAGCATGATGATTTGTTCGCAAGCAGTCAGGGATTCCCTACCCCTTCACCAGACCTTGGTCACCTGCAGAGATTTCCTACACCGTCGTCAGACCTCGGTCGCCAGGGATTTCCTACACCATCACCAGATCTTCGTCGCCAAGGGCCGTGTTTGTATGGTGGTGGACAGCAGCAGACACCCGCGCCGCTTAGTATGAGATCTGGCGGCCATAGTTGTTCTCCGGACGACTATCCAGATAGGGTTGTTGCTGATAGTCGTCCGGAGAACAACTATGGCCGCCAGATCTCATACTAAGCGGCGCGGGTGTCTGCTGCTGTCCACCACCATACAAACACGGCCCTTGGCGACGAAGATCTGGTGATGGTGTGGTCCATACCAGCATGGCTCCCATACGCATGATGAACAATTGCAGAATCTTAACGCTATGGTTGCGAAACTTGTCTCGGCGGTAGCGAAGCTGGAAGAGAGCAACCAGCAAACTCTACCGGTTAACACACAACACTCCATTGCTGATGAAGCACTTACCTCGGACGTGAAGACTTTAACCCATCAATTTCTTTTTACACCCTCCGTGTCCTTCGTCTTGACAGCCTGTGCACTCACAGCTTTGGGTGTAGTCAAATTCTGTAAGATGCATGTTAGTTCAAATATAAAATAGACCGAGGGGAGACTTGCATCCGAGAAAGGTTGGACTTTGGTCGCAGCCTCTAGCTCTGGCTCGGACTCTGGTTCCGTCTCGCTATCGTCAACAGGTGCAGGTACTCGTTTGGGTGGATGTCCGATGGTCATTTCAACGGTCTACAGACATATATAAACTTAGTTTAGCTGACCGTACTAGAAAAAAACTTACTATGGGTCCTGGTTCATTGGATTCAGAGGTAAAGGCGAATTTTCGAGTGCCCGAAGGCAGCTGCAGCTGAAGGATGTTATGTGGTTGCAAATGCATGTTGGCTGTGGTCAGGGGCTTAGCGAAAAAACGAGTGTATTCATCTAGAAACGCTTGACGCTAACTCGAACGTCGGGTTGTGTATGAATTGTCTTTCAAGAGGGCGAGTTTGGCTAGAGTTATAGGTGCTAAAACGAGCGTTGGTATTTGGTCTGATTAGACGTGTTTGATCTAACCTGATGGTACGGTTTGGGTCTGTTTAATTGATCTCAAAGGTCCATAACGTTGAAAAATTCGCCAGGTCGAATTTGAGTCTGGAAAAGGTACTTCGTACTTCCTACGTCGGGTTATACGTGGAAAGTCGCTCGGATTAGGGTGGAGTTATTTTCTCGTTTCCGCAGTGACGTTCTTTCCAAGTGACGCCACCAAGTGTGTCCACAACGTCGTTTGCTCACATAATCGTCATGGTTGGCTAACGAGGGCTTCCCGTAATCGCTGGACCAAAACACCCACAACTCCTTTCCCATTACTCACGATGATGACGAGTGTCAACGCTTGTCAGTTTCCGACAACTACAACAACAACGAGTTCGGAGGTTCTATGTACTCGCAGGTATGTGGATGCTGTTATGACATCATATAAAAGCCAAACGTGGCATGACAGATAATATTACGTAGTCACGCTGCCACAGTCCACCTCTTTTTCCCCTACACCCATCACCTCATCCAAGAGACCTTTGCTTCGTAATTTCGAGGCAAATTTTTGCATGCGACCATTCTTCTGACCTCGAGTTATCCCTAACTAAAATTTGGTTCTACATCTCAACAAACTGCTGTCGAACGTCACGCTTGATTTCTCCTGAGTATGGTCGAACGCCAACGTTTGTCCATTCGTCTCAGAAACCGCTATCGAACGTCAACGTTTGATTCCTCCAAGTATGGTCGAACGCCAACGTTTGTCCATACATCTCAGAAACCGCTATCGAACGTCAACGTTTGATTTCTCCCATGCACACTGCGTCTCAACAACCGCTATCGAACGTCAATGTTTGATTTCTCCTGAGTATGGTCGAACGCCAACGTTTGTCCATACGTCTCAGAAACCGCCATCGGACGTTAACGTTGATTTCTCCTATGCACACTGCGTCTCAACAAACCGCTATCGAACGTCAACTGTTGTCCATGCATCTTAGAACCGCCATCGAACGTCGACGTTTGATTTCTCCCCAAGTATGGTCGAATGCAAGTTTGTCCATACATCTCAGAAACCGCTATCGAACGTCAACGTTTGATTTCTCCTATGCACTGTACATCTCAGCAAGTCTCCGTCTAACGCCAACGTTTCAGCTAACCTCCGTCGAACGTCAACGTTTGACTCTCGTGCCCCACGCCGTCCATTCTCTCGTTGTAATCTTGAAGCAGATGTCAAAACGCTCTCTGACTT
>NW_024537646.1:0-172674 GCF_016628075.1 Suillus paluster
AAGATAGTCAACTTCTTGTATGTCAAAAAGGCACTTCTCTGGTTTTAGGAAGAGCTTTCATTCCTTAGGATTTCCAGGATGCTATGGGTTTGCCTCTGGTGTTCTTCAAGGAAGTTGGAGAAGATAAGGATGTCATCCATGTAGATTACTAACATCCTTTATTGAGTTCTTGTTGGAAGGTGTGATTCATATATGCTTGGAATGTTGCTAGGGAATTGCAAAGTCCAAAGTAACATAACATTTGGTTCATAGAGACCAAATTCCATTGTGAATGTGTCATGAATTCCAAACACAAATCATTTTTCATTCCTTGGCTTTCCACTGGCTACTTCCAGTTACCGAACCGGTCATGTGACTGCACTTCCTGTCACACCCTCACCTCTTCACATATCACCTGTTGTTTCTCCAATTGGTTCCCCAACTCCACAGGCTAGAACAACCTCGCTTCCGAAAGAAGTACTGGTCAGATCTTGGGCTTCTATTTAGTCACTGTCTGACTCATCACTTATATATCATGATGTCATGCTCAGTTATCCATAGTATTGTACAACTCTTTTATCATTGGCTGATTTTCTTTCATACTCAGATATCTCCTCTTCAATGTTATGTATGTAAGTAGGTTAGTTAGTGTAAGTACTCCTTAAACTTAACCTCTTTATTTCCACACTGGTGGTAGACCTAGACGTTCACACTCAAATATATCTTGTTCATCATCATCCCTCTTGACCGATGTGGGTGAGGAAAATAGACTCTGTGTGAATCAGAAGTCTAACAAGGGTGCGAGGCTTATACTCGTCCCGAGGGGATTGCTACTGGGTAGCGAGTCCTCAAATAAGTGCGAGGAAACAAAGACTAGACTTTGTCTAGCGACCCGAAGGGTTCCGGTCCTTACTAGGACTGGGAACACAAAGATGCGGAGGGTTCCTGAAGAGCGGAACTCAGCACGCGACGAGCGGAACTACGGGGAACTAATGGAACTAACGCGGAGCAAACAGGACAAATGAGGAACAAATGGAACTAATGGGGAACAAATGGAGGGAAAAGAAACTACAAGCCTGCAGGAGGATGATTGGGCAAAGTCGGACCAGGCTTGTGTCTGGTACTTGCTCCAAGTCGTCGGATCCAATGTCGGGCATTTCGAGCGGAACTCATGGGGGCGGAAAAGATGCAATGTGATCAGGAATAGATTCAGGAAGATATTTTAAACAGTGAGTGGAGTACTGGGAAGTACTCTGTAAGTGGAAGTGGAGTCGAGTCTATCAGAAGGTAAAAAACTAAGATCCCATCTATTGCTACCTATATAGGAAGGGGTTCCGAAATGCGATATGCTACAACCAGGTGAGGCTGTGAGATAAGGAATCAGTCCCGAGTAGCGGAAGGATCTGTATAAGTACCGTAACACATGGGAAATGAGATAGGAACATGTTAGTGACACAGGGAACGTAGCTAGTACTCACCAGTGAGGATGGAAGGACGTGGACAGGACGGAGGAGGATGTTCCGAAGGCTGAAGGAATATAATGCGTGTGGTACACGATTGTTCCGCTGGGTTCCGCTTGGTTCCGTGTAGCGGACGGGTCGGGGAAGATGCGGATGGGTAGCAGAACACGCGGGAAAATGGTGGGAAGGCATGGGAAATATGCGGGATACGGGCCTACAGTGGGGATGTTCCCCACACCGAGTCCTAGTGGTTGTGTGTTAGTCTTTGCCATTTGGTGAACACTAGTCATAACAGTGTGCCAAGAAGACGAAGAGATACGCCAGGTCCATCAAGAAGAAGGGAGTGGCCTTCGTAGCGTCTTTGACGGAGATCGCACATTCAGCATGGAAGGAAAATGTCTGGCCCACGGACTCAACTGTCACAGATGACGAGTCCGAAGATGAACGTGCCTTGCTGTGTATCTATGCACTACCTATTTTCATTTATATTTTTATTGAATTGTGGGTGCTTTTGACAGAATCTTTGATGACACCACGTCCACGCACTGCTCTTGCTGGTAACCATTTTACTATACTCCTTTTCTCTGCTCTGAACCCTGTCCAGATTTCGCCTCAAGTGTCTTCAAGGCCATCTTCATCACTCTTGCGCACTGCTGTCATCATTTGCGTCTTGCCACTCATTTTTTAGCCTCATCAAGTTTTGCATTATTTCAGGTCTATTGTCACAAATTCCAAATACGAACCATTTTTCATTTCTCAGTTTTCCTTCAGCTACTTCCAGTACCTGAGCCAGTCACGTGACTCCTCATCATATATCACCCGTTGCTTCTCCGATTGGCTCCCCTACTCCACAGGCTAGAACAATCTCGCTTCCCAAAGAAGAACCGGTCGGAGCTTGGGTTTCTATTTAGTTGCCATATTACTCATTCACTTATATATCATGATGTCATACTTAGTCATCCGCAGTATCATACGACTCTTTTCTCATTGGCTGATTTCTTTCAGACTCCTATTCAATGTTATGTATATAAGTAGGTTAGTTAGTGTAAGTACTCCTTAGACTTAACCTCTTCGTTTCCTACGCTTGTAGTGACTTAGTGTTATGACCAATGTCCAACAATAATGTTGAAGGTGAGTACACAACCACTAGGACTCGGTCAGAGATGATGATGAGTAACAGGATAGTATTGAGCGTGAACGTCTAGGTCACTACAACAGTAGGAACGAAGAGGTTAAGTCTAAGGAGCACTTACACTAACTACCCTACTTTTATACATAACATTGAGTAGGAGTCTGAAAGAAATCAACCAATGAGAAAAGAGTCGTACTGATACTGCGGATGAGTAAGTATGACTTCATGATATATAAGCAAATGAGTAAGACGGTTACTAAATAGAAACCCAAGATCCGACCGGTTCTTCTTTAGGAAGCGAGATTGTTCTAGCCCGTGGAGTAGGGGAACCAATCAGAGAAGCAACAGGTGATCTATGACGAGGAGTCACGTGACTGGCTCGGGTACTGGAAGTAGCCGAAGGAAAACCGAGAAATGAAAAATGGTTCGTATTTGGGATTCGTGACACTTAGACGTTCACGCTCAATACCATCTTGTTCGCTATCCTCTTGACCAAGTCCTAGTGGTTGTGTGCTCACCTTCATCATTATTGGTGAATGTTGGTCATAACACTATAGTAGTACCTCCGCCTGCTCTCTAACTGCTTTTTACTATGCTATATTTCTGCATGTTGCCCCCTTAATTTCCACACTTTTCACTCAGATGGTCCCCTTTCTTTTGCTTTTCCACTAGTTTCAGCGCGCTTGTTATTAAATGAAAATTTGCTTTGCATGCTGAAAAGGAAGACAAGTGAAAGGAAAGTAGAATTCCAGATAACGAGTGGCCTTTTTCAAATGGCTATCTACTTATTTTCACTCTTGCTTTTTTGTGCTTTTTGGACGAGAAAAGTGGAATATAAGGAAGGTGAGGAACCGGGTGTTTTACTGATGCTACAGCCTATATGAGCACATTCACCCTGGGAATCAAAAGTGCGCACTAATATGTGCCAGTGTGATTTTCATATGCTCATGTGAGGAAAAACATAAGACATAAGGCAGCATCAGAGGCTTTGCCCCATCTTATTGTAAATGTGCTAATCAATACTGTTTTCCTCAACTACTACCATCAGCATATCCTGGCACACCCCGGCTGTTTCGAGCACAGCCAGATCTTACTGGGGGCGCCGAGGAACCTGTCATACATGCATTACGTGATGCGGTGCCAAAATTCCCACGAAGCTAAGGTCGAAATGCTACAGTGGTTGACGTCACAACGCCCTACTGACGCTTAGAGTTACTTACTACGCACCATGCGAAAACGTCGTGTACACTGCACACAGTGCCTCAGCGCTCAGTCTTGCCATGACCTTGACCTTGTGGTTCGTGGACTCCCTCAGCACTCGGCGCATTACTACTTTCCTTCCAGGTCATCAAATATTGTTTCAGTGCTCCAATTTCTACTCGTTCCGTGCGTATTTATGTTCCACTAAATTACATCGATTTTGTATTGATTGTGAGGCGCATAACAGTGGCAGTTGCAGTATCGTCGTCTTCGCCCTGTCCCACTCTTCGTCTTGATGCTCGTCACGTTCTTGGACTTTCTGGCTCTCGTTCTCGTCGGACTTGTCATATTTCGGCAAAATGAAATACCAGTCAACGTGGAGGCCTGTCGAGTGGCCTTGCGAAGGTGTCCTCCAGGCCATCCTCTTCATTCCACCTGTCTCAGCAACCTTGCCAACAAATTGCACGACAGATTTAAGCAAGGGGGGAGCCTGTCTGACCTCGATAAGGCCATTGAGCACTATCGGGCTGCACTAAAGCTCTACCCCCACGGTCATCCCGATCGACCCACGTCTCTGGACAACCTTGTCAACAGCCTTCGAGACAGATTTCAGCAGCGGGGCACCATGTCTGACCTTAACGAGCTCATCGAACTCTATCGGGCTGCACTTATCCTCTACCCTCCCGGAAATTCTGATCGGCCCACATATCTGAACAACCTTATCAACAGCCTTCGAGACAGATTTCAGCAGCGGGGCGCCATGTCTGACCTTGATGAGCTCATAGAGCTGTATCGGGCTGCACTGCTCCTCTGTCCCCCCGGTCATCCTGATCGACCCACATCTCTGAACGACCTTGTCACCAGCCTTCGAGACAGATTTCAGCAGCGGGGCATCATGTCTGACCTTGATGAGCTCATCGAGTTCTATCGGGCTGCATTGATCCTCTGTCCCCCGGGTCATTCTGGTCGACTCACGTCTCTGAACAACCTTGTCAACAGCCTTCGAGACAGACTCCAGCAACAGGGCGTCCCATCTGACCTTGATGAGCTCATCGTGCTTCATCGGGATGCACTACTCCTCTGCCCCCACGGTCATCCCGATCGACCCACGTCTCTGAACAATCTTGTCAACAGCCTTCGAGACAGACTCCAGCAACGGGGCGTCTCATCTGACCTTGATGAGCTTATCGTGCTTTATCGGGATGCACTACTCCTCTGCCCCCCTGGTCATTGTGATCGACTCACGTCTCTGAACAACCTTGTCAACAGCCTTCGAGACAGACTCCAGCAACGGGGCGTCCCATCTGACCTTGATGAGCTTATCGTGCTTTATCGGGATGCACTACTCCTCTGCCCCCCTGGTCATTGTGATCGACCCACGTATTTGAATGGGCTTGTCCACAGCCTTCGAGACAGATTCCAGCAGCGGGGCGTCACGTCTGACCTTGATGAGCTCATCGAGCTCTATCGGGCTGCACTGATCCTCTGTCCCCCGGGTCATTCTGATCGACCCACATGTCTTAACAACCTTGTCCACAACCTTCGAGACAGATTCCAGCAGCGGGGTGTTACATCTGACCTTGATGAGCTCATTGAGCTCTATCAGGCTACACTGCTCCTCTGTCCTCCTGGCCATCCAGATCGATCCGCGTCTCTCAACAACCTCGCCACCAGCCTTCGAGATAGATACCATAAGGGAGGCATCCTGTCTGATGTCGATGAGGCTATTGAGCTCCATAGGGAGATACTGGAGTTCTGTCCCCCTGACCATTCTGCTCGATCCACGTCCCTCAACAATCTTGCCACCAGCCTTCAAGACAGATACGATAAGCAATTTGTCCTATCTCACGATATCGATGAAGCTATTGAGCTCCATCGGGCTGCACTGGAGCTCCGCTCTGCCGGTCATCCTGATCGCTCCATGTCACTTAACAATCTTGCCACTAGCCTTCGTGCCAGATTACAGCATTTCAAGCAGCAGGACATCATGTTGGACCTGGAGGAGGCCATCGAGCTCCATCGAGCTTCACTACTCCTTCGTCCCCCTGGTAATCCTGACCGATTCATGTCTCTCACCAATCTCGCTGTCAGCCTTGAAGACAGATTCGAGCAGCAGAGTGTCCTATCTGACCTTGACGAGGCCATTGAGCTCCATCGTCACGCACTGGCTCTCTGTTCCCCTAGCCATTCCGACCGATCTATGTCTCTCCATAATCTTGCCACCAGCCTGCGAGTCAAATTCCAGCAGCGGGATGTCCTATCTGATCTCGATGAGGCCATTGAGCTCCATCGGGGTGCATTGGAACTCCGTCCCCCAGGCCATTCTGCTCGAACCATATCTCTCAATGATCTTGCCACCTGCCTTCAAGACAGATACCATCGGCGAGGCGTCCAGTCTGACCTTGAAGAAGCTATTGAGCTCCATTGGGCTGCACTGTAGACTGTCTCCCTGGTCATTCTGATTGATCCATGTCTCTTAACTGGTAGCCTTGGAGACGGATTCCAGCAGCGGGCGTCATGTCGGACCTTTATTCATATCCGTCCTACGCATCTCATGTACTAGTCTCTTGTGGAAATTTCTATGCGACCAATCATGGGCCTTTCTTCCTCTCCATGCTGCAGCACCTTACGAGTAGATCATATTTGTTCACATAGGTGTCTAGTTATAGACTCGATTGGCCACATTATCGTTGCATTTGCTGTGATTCCTCGTTCCTAATTACTGTCCCACTACTCAAACCTCACGTAATTTCTTCACGGTATTCTCGTTCTTGCATTGTCCATACTGCTGTATCGTTCTGAGCTCCCGCACTGTTTCAATAACTCGCTGTGAGATCGTCATCACCGCTGCTCACGCCGAGTACCCTGGATATTTTTCAATCTTATGATATCATACCCACAATCTTTAATGTATTGATTCAACACTAGGGCGTTTTTACGGTCCACAAGAATACGATACAAGAGCAAGCTCGAATACATACAATATAGATAGAGCATATATACGGTAAAATAATAGCGGACCAGTCTTCGAGACGTCCGGCTGCGGACGATCTTTAGAAATTGAATATGGCCAAAGCCTATGAGAGTATATGTCGTCAGCGTATGTAGCCTGCCAACGGCTGAGGGCTTGCATTACTTGTTCGTCTTGTATCCGTGCAAGGGGGTGGCGGAGAAGACATCAATAGCAGCTGAACATAGTGGTGAGCAAGAAAATCAAAATGTAGGAACAAGGGCACTCGCGATACGAATCTCGCAACCACGTACAGGATGGCCCAAGTCGGGAAATTCTTGTTTCTGCTCAACAGCGGTGAGGTCCACCAGTCCGTAGATATACCGGTGTGATACTAAAAAAATATTAGTTCGATGACCTCGACGTAGGTCAAAAGTCGTTCTCCAAGTCTCAGTCGTACCAGATCCAGGTGAAATGATGAAGTCTACATTTTTGCGAGCTGCAAGGACGTGACAGTCTTCGAAACTTTGAGAGTTCTCCTCGAGCTTCCCTACAACAGCGACAAATAGCAGAGCAGTCTTCGAAATGACAACCCCCCCTCCATTATTGCGAAGAGATGTCGAAGGCCTCAAGGAGGCCGGACCCTTCCTCCAAATCCAGGGCGAGTCTCGCGAGCAATAAGTTAGGGCTAAATGCGGTGTCGATTGACTTCTCGTCGATCAGACGGAGGAAACGAAGATGATGAGACAAGATAGCGGAAGTGTAAACGTGGATTTGAGGTCAAGAAGCCAAGACATGTTGGTGCGAAGCTGCACTGCGAATATGTCCGTTTTTTTGCGTTTACAACGATGGACAGACAGTCAGATGGGGCATAAGGCAGCCCTCCCCGACAGCAGCCTGAGAGACCAGGGTGCTGAGAAGTAGGCGACCCAGCCAAATGAAAAGGAAACGGGGTTGAAGTAAGATGGGCCGCTGCCTGGAAGCTGTGCTGCCTGTGAAATGGCATGCTGCACGACGTCGCCGCCGATGATACTGAGAACGGAGATGACACCACTGGGATTTTGCCATTGCAACTTGAGGCTGTCAAAAGATGACTGCTCTGGATTCGCTATGCATCTGACGAGATCTGACGTTAGCCTATCACCAATCCGCACCTGCCATGTGTCGTGAAGTTTCCACCCCAGAGTTCGAACTGTATGTTCATGTAGCGCCGGCGTCACACCTCCGCCAATACAGGAAGGTAGGACCCTGGATGACCAAGAGGCTCGAGCGTGGAGACTTGCCACTTCAAGATAACCCAGTAGGCTGTGATTTCAAATTCCCATCATGAGTCCGATTCATTCAAAATCGCGGTGAAAAGAGAAGGCACAGGTGGTCGCGCTGTGGCAATGTCGATGATCCAGGCCCCCTTGACACCATGGAAGAGTCAGGGTTTCCACTGTCTATGGGGAGAGTGACGAAGACATCTGTTCCGTGGCTTTTCGAAGTCAGGGTGACCCATCAAAGTAAATCTTGATCATACCGTAGGCGTAACTTGGGTTATGAATCTCATTGAGGCTTTGTAGGGGTTATACGTACTCCGAGATCTGCCACCAGCTGCCACCCCATGGGCCATTGTCGACGGCGTATAATGTCTATATCATGACATCCTCGTAATCCATGAGTATCCCAATATCCCTTCCTTCTCATACGCAGCTATATTGTTCATCTGGAATGGCTTAAGTGTTGACGAGGACCCTAACGTTTAAATGATTAAGGCGTTGTCGGCGTCGGAAACGAAAGCCTTCTCTTGGGGCTGTTCGTCGAACGTAAGGTGCATGTTTCTACCTAGTAAGGTATAATCCTGAAACTAAAGTTCACGAAGTTCGAGAAGCGTGTTTGGTGTTGTTGGTATTGCATCCACATGTTCGACGGATGTAGTTTCGCGTTGGAAAACATCGCGCCTATGCGTGCAATGGATTCTACATAGTCTGCGTAACTAAGCCCTATCTTAGCTACAATTTTTTAGCGTCGAAATCGATGCGGAAACAAGTGTTTTCCTCCTCCAGAACCTTGAAAACACAGCCATGACTTCCTTTTATATTTTCTGATCTAACAGGCTTGCATGGTGCATACGCACTGAATGTTCCATCCCGTCAAACATGAAAAGCCTTATCGTGCATGCGTCGACTCGGATAAAAAGTGCACCGTTTGTGTCTGACTTCTTTGTTGAAGTCTGTCACCGTTCATTACCCCGCCCTTGAACATGTTCCACTTGTCCAACATCTTTCACTTGTCGAAGCGGATTTATTCCATACCACTCAGCGAACTCAGAGGCAAGACTTTAGACATCTCCCCATATGCAACCCCTTGCAAATTTCGGTTCGTCCACTGCGGACAACTTCTAGATGATAAAGTCCTCGCAATCCACGAGGTCTCCGAGATCCCTGCTAGGGCCTCCTTTTCATACGCGGCTATATCATACGTTTGGAAGGGTTTACCTGCCCACACCAATGATGAGTACGGCACATTCGCTATCAAGGGCGCTGAAGATGGCGACCTGATCAGCATCGATGTCCTCATACATGCGTGCACTGCTGCCAAAAGAGACTATGAGGTCAAACATTATCACGATTCTCGAGGTTTCAATGATGGCAGTTCGAGGTACATCTGGCTTGACAAACTCTGCATGCTGCAGGACAAGCACGATGTTAAGGCTCGCAAAGACAAGCCCTGGCAGATCCGCAACATGCACCAGATCTACTCGAAGTGTACCATCTGCATCGTTCTGCCTGGGGGAATGCGCAGACTTGCACGAGTTGATGAAGATACGACCTGGATCGAACGTTCATGGACGTTCCAAGAAGCCACAGCGCAAGTGAACACATTTATCTTATTTCATTGGACACTCGGAAAGCTGGATATGGAGGCTAAAGATCTCAAATTCCGTTATGAGGAAGTCATCCCAGGCCAGTCAGCCATATGTACTCTTATTACCGCTCTTCAGTGCAACTCCCTGGGGAGGCACAGGGGATTCCCTATCGACAGAAAACGGAGAGAGCGTCAAATATCAGTCAATCTCCTCGGTCGCACAAATGATCCCCATGTCTTTGCGCTCCTCGCTGTTACAGAATCACTCCGCGGGGTTACAGAAGCACTCCCCGATGTTAAAGAAGACGATGTGTTGAACGCTTATCGACAAGGAGTATGGCGATGCTCACTCATGCGCACATCTTCACGTCCCGTGGATACTGTATTCAGTATCATGGGCATGTTCGGAGTAACGCTCGACCCCGATGCCTTCGACGAAAATGACAGACGAGGTGCAACTATTGCCCTTGCGAAAGCGTTGCTACAGACAGGACAAAGGGCGAGTTGGCTCGCTCCATTCATCAGTCTTCCCCCAGCAAAAGGGCTCTCTGCGTTCCCGAAATTTCCGGATATGCATGTCGCAAGACAAGCAACGCTGGGGAAGCATCCAGTGGCAGAGTTGCTAAATGCTAAGGAGGGATGGCTCAACGGCGTCCCACTAGCACAGATGGATGATGACGGATACCTCACTTTTTCCGCCCCTGCTGCACCTTTGGTTCGAGAGATCACTGCCCCTGGATTCGTGGCAGTAGACGGCTCCAGGTGGAGAACACACACTGCACATGAACGGCACTATCATCTACTAGCACGCACTTACCTCGTCCAGATAGGCGAGATGAAACCCTATCCATCTGTTGCCTTTCCACAAGACTTGGATAAAAATCGCTGGAGGGCCTTGCTTGTGGAGGAGAACGGGGATGGGACGGTCTACAGAAGGTCCTATTTCATCCTATCTCACGAGCAGTCCCGCCTTGTGAACGCCCGGGCCACTCCGCATACGTTCCGCCTTGGAGGTGATGAATCCCGCTGGTGGAGTCGCCTTCTATGCTGTTGAGTTTTCTGTCCCCGATATTACAATGTGTGTTCACATGTCCCGTCCCATTTGAAATACTCCCTTTCTCCTTTATTTATATTTCTTGGCTACGAGATTCTAGCGTTCTCAGCACGCGCGGCCTTACTGTACCTTCACGTGTCTAACCTACGAGCCCCAGTACTTCAATCGTTGTAGACCCGGCGTCCTTGCAACTAAATAAGCCAATACCTAATGACGTTGCGTGGAATGTGAAATCTTAACTTATCCCCTGTGTGCCATGCACCATGCCAGTAGTCATGTTCCTGGACTTTGATGCGTGAACTGGCGGAGGCATTTTCGTTTGCTTATCTGGTATTTGTTCGATCATCCACCACATGCTCGTGAACATTGTTGGTGGCAATAAACTTTTGCTACAAAACTTGACTAGGAATTACGATGTAACGAGTATAAAATCAATCGGTGGTTGTGCTCAGGTGATATTACACCGTGAAGACTGCGTCCTGATGTGATACGTACCACTTTACAGAACGCTGTCGTGTGGTGGAAATCGACACTCATCCCTTCATTTCCCGCATCGGACCCGCGACCCCCCTTTCACTCTCAACTTCCTCCTAACACTCTCTCATTACCGAACACACCAGTCCCTCAAGGTACATCTGCACACACCCATACCCTCGCCCTGGAAGTCCTCCGAGGAGGGCCCGACCTCATGACTGCTCGACTGTCAAGGTACAAATAAAAAATGGTCAATACTTTCTGTTTAAAACTGCATGAGTAAGTGCTCGCCGCGAGAGCGGCACTGGCGCGCTTCTTTCTTACTGGAGAGCGGAGTGAGGTGAGGTTGAGGACTGTAGAAGGGGTAATATTACTGGATACTTACTAGCGAACCAAGTACATAAGCTAGCCTTCGCAGCCTCGTCAATCTTCTCCAGGATGGATTGGTACGATTCGGTGGCTGCTCCAATTCTACCTGCCCGAAAGAGCGCATGACAATGTTGCTGGTTCGCAGTTTGCGAGATTAATAATGAGGGCCTGCGTGAAGATGATGTTTGTATTGCGTCGTCAGAGTCAATGGGGGAACATACCTTGAAATAAGAGTAGGCTTAGGTCTTGGCATGAAAAAGATGCTTAGATGATGAGGGGACGGTAAAATGAAAACGAACCTACCTGGTGTCGCCTGCATCTTCATGAGACCATCCTCTAGATTATCTTGTGGCAAAGCATCTTCGGATGGCCTGACCACTCTGAGATCTTCTTATCCACACCTCCGCTGAGGGTGTGCCTGCCATCTGCGGAGAAGGTGACACAGTTCACCTCACCAATGTGCTCGAATACGGCGACGGTCCGTCGATCCGAGAGCCGCCAGAGGCGAACACAGTTGTCGTCAGATGCGGAGGCAAGGAGAGTGCCGTTAGACTTTAGGCATATGGCGGGAATACTCTTTAAATGGCCCTTCCAGGGATCACCGACCCGCTGCCAAGTCGATGAATTCCACTCTCGTACGGTGGGATCAACCCCATGACTCCCTGAGAGAAGGCGCGTGCCATCGGGCGTCCACGCAAGTGAGTAGTTGTATCCTTCGCTGATCGTTGCCATGAGCTGAGCGAAAGTAAATAGAGCCCCAAGCATCTGAAGCGGAACTAGCCTGGTGAATTTGGATGTTGTGCTCTGTTGCAATTGCAAGAAGTAGAGACCATGATAATGGCGAATACCGAACGCAGCGGACGCCTGTATTTACACCACAACTAATTGGATTGACTTCCCGGCGCTCCCACGTTGATGTGTTCCACGGCGTCGTCGTGGAGTCTGATGATCCACTGGCTAGCACTTTGCCATCTGCTGAAAAAGATGAGTTCTCCGTTGGTATCACCGCTTGCAATAAACTGGCCATCACGTGATACCGCCAATGCCTGCACCCGATTGCGGGACCCTTCCATCTTCTTTAACACTACACTTGTCTTCAAATCCCACAGACGAAGCATCGCATCGTACGAGCCCGTGACCATACGTTGTTTGTCAGGGAAGACAGCGACTGCGATAACGCGCTCCCCATGATCCCCGAGCGTTCGAACAGGTGTGGTGTTAGGAATGGGCTGCGCCATTTTAGTGGGGTTGGGCTCAGTCAACTTGGTGTGGTGGGGATTGTGGGTGTCAGACTCGAAGTTGCAGAGGTGCGCGTTTATGATGGTTCATAGCATTAACCTCTCACTAGACGCCCAACTGGAAGACACGATGCTGTTATCATGAGCACCTTCCATGACAATCTAGGCGACTCAGCTCATGCGTCCAACTCGTGCCGCTGCAGCTTTCCAGATGAGTCAACGAGCCTAATCGCATGACCCACTAGTATCACCGCGGGTGATGAAAACGTATGAATGGACCTACTAAGCCTTCGACTATTCAAAAACCATCTCATTGCCACGACTTAGGCACGATCTCTGATGGCCGTTATGCCAGCTCAAATTCGACCGGCGCAACAGCAACCTTTCAATTCCAACCATCCGCAAAGGTAGGTCGCTTTCGAATTATAGCCACACTGTTATGATTATGACATGAATGACTCTTGAACGCATTGCAGGAAGCCAAGTGAAGTTATTCTGACCACTGGCATTGAGGGGGTCCGCACGGAGAAGTTTCACCTGATTGGGCAATGAGCTGCTCCCTTGCATTTCAATTATACCCATACACGTAGTAATGTTCCACCGTGACACGTCGAGCTTCAGCCCCCTGGAATATTCTTAGCGGGGCTTCCTCTGATCTGCATGTGCCGCTTGGTGTGATTTGCCATTTGCATTGAAGAAGATCAGTTATTTCAAACTCTGTTATCATCAATCATCGAATGGGGTATTCATCCGAAATCAGTCCATGACGAGTTAACTCTAGTCTCCCCTAGCCAGACCATATAGGGAAGACATTCGTTTAACTCAGGTGAGAACGATTTGCCGGGAACTTCCTCATTACCCGCAACTGGCACAACTCTACACGATCTAGTCGTTCGTCGCAAGTTCAGCCGCAAGACTATTTGGAATTCTCGACTTCACGCAGTCATGACCACGGAAAAAGGGTAAATACAATATTCAATAATAGAACAACAATTGAACTGACGATCACCCTAGATATCTTGGAGTCACACCGCCAATCTCGACCGCGAAATCGAGCGAGAGGGAAAAGGAGGTCACAACGACCTTGATGGAGGAGCTGAGAAGACAGAATGTTTTCGAGAGTGTGGACGAGTCCCGGCTCAGGTAGGATCAATGTTTCTCTACGTTATCATTGGATATGCATGTCATGAGTCCTACTTCATGATTCTTGGATTGTTTCTACATAGTTTTTAGCCTTTTCGATGCATCCTTCGCAGAGGCAGGCGGCGCTGAGGTCGCGTTCGATTTCGCAGGGAAACGGTGCTCGGACGTGCAGCTGCCGTCGTCAGACAATTTGTGAATCAAGTGTCACTGTGTCGCGGACTTTCGGAAGCAGCAGCCAACGCCGCTGGGGGAAAAATATTTACCTTCGGTTCATATCGTCTTGGCGTTCATGGACCTGGGTCCGACATCGATATACTTTACGTTGTTCCTAAACACGTGTCCCGCAAAGACTTTTTTGAAGTCTTCGAGCCGATGCTTAGAAATGTAGAGGATGTTACGGAGGTATCGGTGAGTTTGATTCAACAACGATTGCCTCTGCGACGTGAACTGACGATGGTATAGGGTGTTCCGGAGGCATACGTTCCTATCATCAAGACCAAAATGTCAGAAATACCATTATGTTTTCGGATGGCTCGTCTGGCACTGCCATCCATACCAGATAATTTATCTCTGAAGGATGATAATCTCTTGCAAAATCTAGACGTTCAATGTTTGCGAAGTCTTAGAGGTAAGCACTGCATTTCATATTGTTCGACGATGTTCATCCATGCATAGAATCACGGGTGACTGATGAAATTCTGCGTCTGGTGCCCCATATTGAGGTCTATCGAGATTCTCTTCGATGCATCCAGCTCTGGGCTCAACATGAGTTGTTCTCCTGGATGAGAGGCCCCACCTATGTACTGCGTTCAGGGAGAGCCATCTACTCGAATATGAACGGGTTCTTGGACGGTGTCGCGTGGGCAATCCTCGTTGCTCGAATATGTCAACTGTATCCCAACGCTCCCGCGGGAGCGATCGTGAGACGATTTTTTACCATCATGTACCAATGGTGCGCCCGCTCCTGAAAGTGCTTTTGGTGCGCGTGTAGTATGCTATTGATCTCCAGGGCGTGGCCGTTACCGGTGCTCCTGAAAGAAATAGAGGAAGGACCATTACAAGCTTGCGTGTGGAATCCAAAAGTATTACTTTCAGTGAATCAGGCGCAGTTCCACATACACTGTGATAGCTTTATCCTGCAGATCGATCCCATAGGATGCCCATCATCACACCCGCGTATCCTGCAACGTGCTCAACTCATGGTGTAACAGCATCAACACAGACGATCGTCACTGAAGAGTTCAAGAAAGGTGGGCGCACTGTCCTTTTAATTCTGCTTTTTGTGGTATTCTCAAGGGTGTATAGGAACAAACATTCTGGAGAAGGTTATCGTCGGCACAGCAAGTTGGTCAGAACTTTTCCAAAAACACGACTTCTTCCGCAAGTATCGATATTACCTTCAAGTTGTTGCATCAACTGGCGCTGTGGATTTGCAGACAAAATGGTAAGAGTCCTTTCGTTGCATGTCCCGCAAGTTTGCAAGCGATGTTCAGGGCAGGAACCGTCGAGTCTCAGATACAGCAACTGGTCATGAAGCTTGAAAACGTTGATTCGTTGATTCTCGCGCATCCATTTGTCAAAGGCTTTGTTCAAATCTCACATTGTATTACGGAAGAGGAGGTCAGACAAGTTGCACGGGGACAAATCTCCAAAATTGTTTCCAAGCGAACGAAAGCTGACGTTGAAGGTGTCGATGGTGCGAGCACAGTGTACTGGACGACCTTCTACATTGGTATTCTGATTGAACCCAAGCCTCGTGCGTTCTCAGTTCCTATGCCGTTTCCCTGCGGAATACCGGCGGCTCATCACATTTTCTGTTTTGAAGTTGGGGCTGTGGGCCCGCGGAAGTTTGATATACCATATCCATCCACCGAGTTTACAAAACTCGTCAAGATGTGGGAGAAGTACGACGAGGACTCGATGGCAATAGAGGCGCGGATCATCAAAAGGTCGTGCAATTTGATGCTCCGAGTGATTACTTCCGATCTCACTCATTTCA
Organism: Suillus paluster; assembly: GCF_016628075.1. Lineage (NCBI taxonomy): Eukaryota > Fungi > Basidiomycota > Agaricomycetes > Boletales > Suillaceae > Suillus > Suillus paluster. The sequence continues at coordinate 15,849 of NW_024537646.1, forward strand.
CTAGTTCTGCTCTTCCCGACTATGTGTTTGATGAAGGAGAGCGGCAACCAAAGGAGGTGTCTAAACGCGCGAAAACAGGCAAAGTGGGTGGTTTGGGTATTTTGCTTGAGCATGATTGACCTGCATTACGCTGGATGTGAAGGGAAAATCAAGGGCTCCTCAACTTGCCCTTGGCGAAAACCCTGCCGTCTCTTCAGGAGGGCAATAGAAAAATGGTCGCTTCACAGCAGTGGTGCTAGGCTCTTGAACAATTTTACGATGTTCTACGTCCGCTTGAACGGCATGGATTGGCTGTCTCGGACTAGCATCAGTCTTCATGGTCATGTTTGGCCACTGTTCTACAGGAACCAAAGCACATGCGAGATACATTGGGTAAACATCCAGACCTCAACAGCGCAGTACTTTGGGACGGATGTTCCAGTTATGTTCGTTGGCTTTTATTGTTGCGTGTCCCTTCCTAGCGCGCTACTCTTCACCCTAATCACTCTTCCCTTCGCACTCGCGTTCATCGATCTTTTCCTTGTATTTCAGCATGTTAAAAGCCAGAGACACAAATATGTATCGTAACTTGAGTGTGAACTATGCAATAATGGAGGGCAGGGCCTCTGCATCGTTGTATGCATTAGCTAACGGAAATCATCGCACTTGTAGCTCCTCATTTCTCCATCTCTGCGGGCCGTCTTGTCATTGTCGCAGTTGACGATGCGCATCTCGAGTCGCAGCCACTGTAGCGCTGGAGTGGGGTATCCCCTAACGAGGGGGTGGTGCAGGCGGGGGTTTGCCAGTATTTGCGTAGCTTAGTCAGCAGGGTAGAGCCTTCGGGCATTGTCGACGGTCGTAGGTAGCCATCATCATTAGCTCGAGCCACACCAGCTCAGTCTGCCAGAGGCAGGCTCATTGCCAGTTGCCGCCAGTCCAACGCACAAGGGAGCCGAAGCTGCAGCGCCTGGTGTTCACCAGATCATAGATACATTCAACACTAAGATAATATTAATTGGACAGCTCGAGGTAGATCAAAAATGGCTCACCAAATCTAAGACATACCAAATCCAGGTGAAAAGACGGACGAAACCTTGAGTGGGTCTTTGCGAGGTTCTTAAGCACGGCGAGAAACGTCTAAGCAGTCTTCGAAATGGAAGCCTCCACTCCGTTGTTGGTATGCTTGATGGAAGAGAGGCCAAATGCCCCAATGAGATCAGACCTCTTGTCTGAGTCCCGAGTGAGTTTCGCAATGAAAAAGTAAGGGCTAAAGACGACGTCGAAGGACTTCTCGTCAATCAGATGGAGGAAAGGAAGAGGGTCGGACAGGGTAGCGAAAGCAGAAGCGTGAACGTGAACGTGAATTTCAGAGCTGCCAAGTCCCATGGGGGCTATATGCGCAATACAGTCGCAGCCGACTTCTGAGAAAATATAAGAATCGGTAGCACCAGACAATAAGAAAACTTACAGCCGAGTGCGCTAGTCTTCATACTATGGAGTCAAGCCATAAGCGTCTCCTTTAGCGTAAGCAAACATTCGACATAGGGCGATGGGTATGGACAATTAGGTTAGAAAAGCCAGCCGAGCGAGAGGTTGAGAAGAGCATTGACTCATCGTCTAACTCGGCATAATAGAATTGGGGATCAAGGAACCAAGATTTGTAGGATGCGAAGTTGAATGCTTACGATGACTGCAAAAGCAAATTGCGGTACAGCTTTGAGGCTGTTAACCGTTGCAGCGACCCCAAGGAACGATGGCGACTGGATGAAGAAGATATTACTATGCACTGCCTGTGGGTAAATCAAAGAAAGTGGAGTCATATACCAGATGCTGTCGCCAGGACATAATGATAGCGCTGCCTTCACGTAGACAGTATAAGACACCAGTAGTATGCGGGGTGAGGGCTTTCCATCATACCTGACGTATTTATGAATGCTGTCTCCTGAACTCGCTGGCAAGTGACTTACAGACAAAGGTAGGAATGAATGTTGACGGGTTAGGCCTGCAATTCAGTCACTAATCAGAAGCCTCTTATTACTATAGTGAACTCAGATCTGACTCGACTCATCCTGTCCTCGCGTTATTCTGAACGAGATTTCGAAGATGTCCAACAGAGTGATGGTTTGGAGTTAAGATTGAGCGCTGAGCAAATATTGAGAACAAACTGTGGAAGATTCAAGATTCGGCTAAGCTGCTGAATAATGGAATTACATGAAAGTTTGTGGGCGCTTGTCAAGTTGTTCCAGGTTGACTAGTAAGTCTTATAACTATCTACTAGTAGCGTGCCTGCCACATGACAGTCACTGCCCTCATGCCATCACCCTGCCTTAACTTCAAGTGCTTTTCAGGCTTGGCCTTGCGGCTCAGAGCCTTTTGCCCGAACTGCTAATGGAGCATTGCATACTATTGGCAATTGGCGTACTATGTACTACATTGCCTTGTCAAGCCTTGTCGTACTAGTACTCTTTCGGCTCTGAGTTTAATATCGAATTGAGAGGCCCTGCCTCAGCCTCTCTGTGACGTTGTGGCTCGCAGTTAAATTCACGAGCTCCCTCGGCATTCACTGTATTATGTCCCTCCCTGATCTTCGCTGTGCCGGTGCTCGAGTTGATCCTCCCTGTGTGCGTATTTATTGATATCACTCTTGCACTCATTCCGAAGCCCTTCATAGTGAGATGGGGCAGTCATCATCTCGCGTCCTTGACAAAGTGGACAAAGTAGAGAAGGCTCGAGCGGCTCTGCGGCGCTCTCCCCCTGGCCATTGGCTTCGATCCATGCGTCTCCACAATCTTGCAGTCAGGCTTCATGAAAGATTTCACCAGCGAGGCTTCCTGTCTGATCTCGATGAGGCCATTGAGGTCAATCGGGCTGCACTGCTCCTCCGCCCCCCTGGTGATTCTGATCGAGCTTCATCTCTTACCAATCTTGCCATCAGCCTTCAAGACAGATTCCACCAGCGTGGCGCCCTGTCTGACCTTGACGAGGCCATTGAGCTCAATCAGGCTGCACTCCTCCTCCGTCTCCCCGGTCATTCTAAACGATCCAAATCTCATACCAATCTTGCCCTAGGCCTTCAAGACAAATTCCACCAGCGAGGCTTCCCGTCTGACCTTGACGAGGCCATTAAGCTCAATCGAGCTGCACTACTCCTTTGCCTCCCTCGTCATTCTGACCGATCCACTTTTCTCAACAATCTTGCCATTAGCCTGCGAGACAGATTCGAGCAGCGAGGCTCCCCATCTGACCTTGATGAGGCTATCGAGCTTCATCGAGCTGCACTCCTCCTTCGTCCCCCCGGTCATTCTGGTCGATCCATGTCTCTCTCTAATATTGCCAACGGCCTTCAAAACAGATTCCACCAGCGTGGTGCCCTGTCTGACCTCAATGAGGCCATTGAATTCTATCAGGCTGCACTACTCCTCTGCCCCCCTGGTCATTTTGGTCGATCTGTGTATCTCAACAATCTTGCAGTCAGCCTTCATGACAGATTCGAGCAGCGAGGCTCTTCATCTGACCTTGATGAGGCCATTCAGCTTCATCAAGCTGCACTACTCCTCCGTCCCCCCGGTCATTCTCATCGATCCATGTCTCTCTCCAATCTTGCCAACAGCCTTCGAGACAGATTCCTCCAGCGTGGCGCCCTGTCTGACCTCAATGAGGCCATCGAGCTCCACAGCGCTGCACTACTCCTTCGCCCCCCTGGTCATTCTGATCGATCCATGTCTCTCAACAATCTTGCCGCCAGCCTTCATGACAGATTCGAGCAGCGAGGCTCCTCATCTGACCTTGATGAAGCCATTGAGTTTCATCGAGCTGCACTCCTCCTCCGTCCCTCCGGTCATTCTGATCGATCCATGTCTCTCTCCAATATTGCCAACAGCCTTCGGGACAGATTCCACCAGCGTGGCGCCCTGTCTGATCTTGATGAGGCCATTGAGCTCAATCGAGCTGCACTACTCCTTTGTCCCCTTCGTCATTTTGGTCGATCTGTGTATCTCAACAATCTTGCCATCAGCCTTCATGACAGATTTGAGCAGCGAGGCTCCCCATCTGACCTTGATGAGGCCATTGAGCTTCATCGAGCTGCATTCCTCCTCCGTCCCCCCGGTCATTCTGATCGATTCATGTCTCTCAGCAATCTTTCCCTATGCCTTCGAGACAGATTCCACCAGCGTGGCGTCCTGTCTGACCTTGATGAGGTCATTGAGCTCAATCGGGCTGCACTCCTCCTCCGTCCCCCTGGTCATTCTGATCGAGCCTCCTCTATCACCAATCTTGCCCTAAGCCTTCGAGACAGATTCCACCAGCGTGGTGCCCCATCTGATCTTGATGAGGCCATTGAGCTCAATCGAGCTGCACTACTCCTTTGTCCCCTTCGTCATTTTGGTCGATCTGTGTATCTCAACAATCTTGCCATCAGCCTTCATGACAGATTCGAGCAGCGAGGCTCCCCATCTAACCTTGATGAGGCCATTGAGCTTCATCGAGCTGCACTCCTCTTATGTCCCCCCGGACATTCTGATCGATCCATGTCTCTCTCCAATCTTGCCAGCAGCCTTCAAGACAGGTTCCACCAATGTGGCACCCTGTCTGACCTTGATGAGGCCATTGAACTCTATCAGACTGCACTACCCCTCTGCCCCCCTGGTCATTTTGGTCGATCCGTGTATCTAAATAATCTTGCAGTCAGCCTTCGAGACAGATTCAAGCAGCGAGGCTCTTCATCTGACCTTGATGAGTCCATCGAGCTTCATCAAGCTGCACTACTCCTCCGTGCCCCTGGTGATTCTAATCGAGCTTCATCTCTCACCAATCTTGCCCAAAGCCTTCGAGACAGATTCCACCAGCGTGGCGCTCTGTCTGACCTCGATGAGGCCATTGAGCTCTACCGCGCTGCACTACTCCTCCGTTTCCCTGGTCATTCTGATCGATCCACGTCTCTCAACAATCTTGCCACCAGCCTTCATGACAGATTCCAGCAGAGGGAGGTCATGTCGGACCTGGATGAGTCATTTATGCTGTATTCGGAACTCCCCCACATCCCCAATGCAGCATCTCGTCGCGATCTTCACACTGCCAAGTCATGGGTAAGCTCCGCAGAACAGTCGAATCATGGCTCTGCATTGGTTGCCTATCAGACCGCGTTGAAATTCCTAGATCAGCATGTTGCTCTTTTGTCATCTTCTTCCCGTCATTTCGACGTATTCAAAGAAGCCACTTCGTCCCTTGCCATGGATGCTTTCTCATGCAGTGTTCGCTATGGTGCTTTGACCACTGCTGTGGAACTTGTGGAGCAGGGCCGTGCGGTATTCTGGACACAGTTGGCACGTTTCCGCACACCGCTCGACGAACTTTCCCTGTCAGGTGACACCAGCGCAGCCTTGGCGGAAGAGTTCAAGCGACTGAGCTTTCGCCTTCGTAGCGCGTTCGATAAGTCTACTGAAGACCAGTCACCGCAAATTCGGCAACTGACCATGCAATGGGACGATGTCGTTTCACGCATCCGTATACTCCCTGACTTTTCTCGGTTTCTCCTCCATCCACTATTTTCTGGCCTCCAGGAGGCAGCTGAGGAAGGTCCAGTCATTATCGTGAATGCCAGTCAGTACGGCTGTGATGCCCTGATTATCTTCGGCACCCAAGATCCTGTCCACGTTCCCCTCGCTATCACGCAGACCGAAGTCTCGGAGTTGTCCTCTGAGTTTCAGTCCCTCGCAGAGGAATTTGGTTCTTCTGATCATCAACACGAGCTTGTCAGCATCCTCCGCAAGCTTTGGGATCGTATTGTTGACCCCGTGATCCAAGCGCTGATGGAGTCAGGAGTTGAACCTGGTTCGCGTATCTGGTGGTGTCCCACCTCTCAGTTCACTCTACTTCCTCTACATGCAGCCGGTCCGTACGAGAAGAAGAGGGACAATTTGTCTCAGATTTATATCTCCTCTTACACCCCGACTTTGGCTACTCTTGTTCGTGCGAGACATCAGGTTTCTATAGATGCACCCACGCAACATTTCGTTGCCGTTGGTCAAGCAAATCCGGACGGAGGGAAGGAACTCCGATGTGTCGCTCCTGAGTTGGCCGCAGTCGCTCAGCGTCTATTGCCCCTCGTTTCCTTCACATCACTCGAGAACAGCGACGCAACCGTCCAGGGTGCACTTGATTCATTACGCCATAATCAGTGGCTCCACCTAGCCTGCCATGGAATGCCGAATCGGAAGCAACCATTTCAATCTTCCTTCGCAATGCGCGACGGGCCTTTAATGATCACAGACATCATCCGATCCCACTGGCAGAATCCGGAGTTTGCATTCTTATCTGCTTGCCACACTACCGTAGGCGATGAGAAGAGTCCAGATGAGTCAATCCATCTCGCTGCGGCTATGCAATTCTCCGGATTTCGCAGTGTCATAGGTTCCATGTGGTCTGTCGATGACGAGGTTGCGCGGCAGGTTGTGTCCGCTTTTTATGCCAACCTGGTTGATAGTTCAGGGAGATTGGACTGCACACGGGCCGCGGTAGCGTTGTACAAGGCCGTGAAGTCGTTGCGCAAGATGAAGGTTCCACTGGAACAGCAGATCGTATTTGTTCACATAGGCGTCTAGCTTAAGACCCGTTCACAATTTTGTCGCATTTGCTGTAAGTAATCGTCCTCTGTCGGCATACTACATACTCACACTAATACTGTTTCTATAGATCGTTTGACCCCTCTCATCGACGGTCCAGACGAGTGAGCTTTACGGGTTCTGGGATGCTGGTCCGCACCCGAAGCCGAACACAAGTAATTCTCATTCTCGATTGCATGCCCAACCAAACGCTGCCGAAGTCGAAGTCATTAGTCCCATCACATTATTTTCCTGCCCTTATGTTTTTTTTCCATCTCCGCTCGCGTGGTCTTGTTACAGTTGCTTGTAATCGCTGATTGTTCCACTGCTTAGACTATTAGTTAATATCATTTCTGGATGTTATTTTGACACGCTTGATGAAAGGGAGGTTGAATGCCCCAACGGGAATAGAGCTCTTGTCTCAGTCCCGAGTGAATTTCCCAAAAGAGAAACTAGGGCTAGAGACAACGTCGATGGACTTTTCATCCATCAGACAGAGGAAACGAAGAGGATGAGATAGGGTAGCGGAAGCGTGAACTTGGATTTCAGAGCAGCAAGTTACACGGGGGCTAACTGCAAGGAGGATGCAATACAGTCGCAGCTGACTTCTAAGAAAATGTGAGAATTGGTGGCGCCAGACAAAAAGAAGACTTACAGTTAAGTGCGCTGCGTGATGCGGTGTCAAACCATAAACATCTCCTACAGCGTAGGCAAGCATTCGACATAGGGCGATGGGTGTGGACAATTGTGCTGGAAAAGCCAGTCGAGTGAGAGGTTGAGAAGAGTACTTCTCGTCGTCTGGCTCGGCCATACAGGTGACTCAGTCGAACATAATTTTAGAGGCGGACGGATAATCAGTGAGTCAGACGGCGGAAGGAAATAGATTGTGGATATGAGACATGAGATTCCCTTGTGATCCTTCTGGGAGCTAAGGGAAGGTTAAAAGCATGAGATGGAGTCCCAAAACAACAGACATCTTATCCTTGAGCTTAGTGTACATCGGAAAACGATGACTGAGCCCTAGTGAACTTTTCTGAATCCAGCATGACGCGGGTGAGGATACGCACATATATGTAAGCCCGTTGGCTTACCTGAGTTCCCATGATCAGCATAAATACTGTCCGAGATAATGAAGCATGAGCTTTCATTATCACTGCCTTTTGGTGTAACAATTAAGGGACGACAGTCTTGACTACTTTCCTGGACCCGATCATTAGGGTACCATGTATAACGGATAGCTAAGGTGTGCTTATGATCGTCACCGGCCCGCTCTTCATGTTTGGCTTTATTATTATTTTTCCCTCTCACCACTTTGTTGTCACTTCTCGTCGACATTTGCTCCTCCTATTCTTGAACTCCAGCTCCTCTTGCCACTTTGTTGTCGCTCCTCTCCGGCATTTGCTCCTCCTATTGTTGAACTCCAGCTCCCCATCATGGCTGCCTCCTCGTCTTCAAATCCAATCTCCAATTTCACCCTCGTACCGCCCGTCTCGCTTGTTGTATCTGACCACCAACTCATCGATGACGGTGAGTCTGTTGTGTCTACCTGTCTCCTGCACAGGCTTTTTGAGTATCATGGAGTATCGCGGGCGCAGTTCACTGCTGCCCAACAGTTTCCCGCTGGAGTTTTCTTGCTTCTATCCACTCCCACTGTCCGTCATGTCATCAATAATTTTCCGAAGTTGACATGCAAAAATTTTCTGGAGTTGTGTCGTCTTCATTCCATTTAGTCTAGGGTTAGGGCTTATCCATCCATATATGGGAATCCGTCCCAGGACGGACCCTAACCCTAAAATAAGTCTCCAAATGAATCAAAGATAAGCATGCTAAACCTACAACACATAGGCAACTGTAATAGTGCTGCCGCAGTCCGGTCCTGAACCTTCACAGACTGAACCGAGGGTCTGGTCACAGGTTCGATGTAACTGAAGAACCGAACTCCACGTCCAGTTCCAGGTTCGGTCCTCGAGTGATAATTGCGAATGCGTTCGGACTGGTTCGAACTGGTCCAAACCCTCTTTACCTCAGCCTAATGATAGAACGACTCATTGACGCACAGCACTAGGAAAGTTTGTACCCGTGCCTTCCTAAAATGGTAATATGTTTGGCGTTTAGTTGTGCAAAGTACAAATGCTAACGACTGACATCAGCATCCACCATACACTTGGCGCCAAACACCAGACCCCCAGCTCACTCTGACACTCACTTCTAGGATGAAAATAATGAGAGATCCAGCCTGAGCAGCTCGCTAATGAAAAGGTGCGTGTTCTTTTTCTGCATTCATTAAACTACTAACAAGTTCGTAAATTTTCGCATGTTTGTGCATTTCTGATACATTCAGTGTTATCCTCCTCCAGATTCCTACCACCCTCCTTGCAATGGTGGGTATTCAGTCAGTTGTTTTTTGGCGAAGGCTTCTAATCCAAACAAACACTCTTCATTCTGTCATATTTGATACCGCGTTGGCACCCAACGACTTTCAATCTACGATCAACACGATACTCGGACCATTGAAAGCATTCAATGCCATTGCTAATGGACTTGCAGATGTACGGGCGTCTAACTCTAACTATCATTCTAGATGTCCTCTCTGTGTAATGATTACACCATCATCATCATTTGAAGGCCCTTATAAGTTGTGCGGGCTTTGCATGATGGTATGCATCTCACTTACCTTTCAATTGCTCGTTCTCTTTTCTTCTGCACTCTCATCACGATTCGTGTGTTGCTCTCCGCCTTTTGCTCACCCACCAAGCTCTCATCCTATTCAAACTCTATCATTACAGCCCTCGAGCTCAAAACACTCATTAATTTTTGTCTAAAATAACAACAACGGTGTCTAGATAATGATTGTTTATTTCAAGTCATAGTTATGTCTGAATACAACTTGCAATTGTCCAAGTGTTGTTCAGTCATAACTACAAATTTGCAATATGTCTACGGAGGCTCGCCTAGCTTTTGAACTGTTGGCAGAGGATGGAAAACCAATTCATCTGCACTATTGCCCACAACTGCTGGAGCGAGGTGCAACTCTTTCATGTTTTCAAGTTTGCAAGTTAATGATTACACCTCATAACAGATGATTCTCAATCAAGTAGACCACAATGATGCCGTTTCCAGTCTTAGAAAAGATTTATAGCCGCGAACTTGAGATTGCAGCTGATTTTACTCTCTCAGATGATGTGTACTGACAATGTTTTTGCAAATAGCTGTAAAATGTGAGGTTTGAGGGTTCGAACCGGTTCTGAACTCGAACCAGACCCTCTCAAACACATTCACAATGGTCCGGTCCTGGGTTCACCCTCCTTGCCTGAACCTGACTGAAGGTCCAGTTCTGGGTTCGAAGATATAGTACCAAGAACCAGACTGAACCGGACTTCGGCAGCACTAAACTGCAACGTACCTTGATCAAGAGTAGAAAATGAACAGTTTCTGAATCTTGATCACATGAACGCAACATCAAATGCTGCCCTCGCATCCTGAATGTCGCCTTTTTCACATAGGGCAATACCCTTGGAGATATAGCCTGTTAACGAGGGCTGAATACTGATTGATTCCACTGTGTGTGAGAACCCACTGTGTCCTTTCCGGTATGAAATTGTTGGACATAACACCATATGCCCACCTGTGTCTATGCCAGAGAGTCAGGACAGCATTGATGAAGGAGAAGATCTGTGCAGCACAAAGGGAATCTTCTAGTTATCAAGAGTAATCGAAGAGACGAGAGGGAAATCAGCAACATGACCACAGAGGATATTTCCTTGATGACATATCTCTGATACTATAGTCAAGGGAGAAGAGTTCATCTTCTCGTCGCTCACCATTGTACCGTTCCAGGGTACATTCAAGACAATCTCCAAGACAATAGAGGTCATAGAGGGCGTTGAGTGTAGGCTCAGTATCAATAGCATCTTTAATGGGGTTTTTGAAGAGTTGTGATGACAACATGATCCTACAACGGAGTCTACGATCTTCGAGATCGGACAAGTAGGGATCAGTGGCTACTCTCCAAGGAGCTGCTATACGCTCACGATTTCTAATCGTTGTTGGACTAGCTGGAGTGTTGATGAACATCTGATCAACAGGTTCATGGAATGGTAATGGTGGAGGAGTGGGTGAACTGGTATATTGGAATGGAGATTCTTGGCATGGTACTTCTGGAGAGTTTCATTGACTAATAGTCATATAATGAGGGCAAGGAGAGAAGACAGGAAAACAAAGATTAGGAATAGGAACATTGGGAGCACTGTTGTGAGTGATGATGAGATTTATATCTTCAGCGCTAGATGGGACAAAGTTTCGTCCACTGGTAGAAGGCATTGTTTGAATGGTTTAGAGATGATAGTTCGAACTGGAGAGGGAGTGAGTCAATGTGCCTGCTTATATCTGTTCAAGATTTCAGCGGAGTTGGTTAAATCAGACTCCGATAACCATTCATTATTGGCCAATGGGTATCCTTTCCATTTGACATGGAAGCATTGTCGTGAGAGAGTTCCTTTGTGTCTGAGGATGGCTTCTACTACCTCATGTTCTTCTTCTCCGTCAATTAAGTCAGGAGGTGGCAAAGGGAAGTTGGGACTGTGTTCTTCATTTTCATGATAAGGAGTAAGAAGTGCTGCGTGGAATACCAGGTGAACACACCATTGGTTCGGGAGTTTTAGGTGATATGTGACTGGTCTGAGAACTTCTGAAATAGTGAAGGTCCTTCTTGTTTGGGTGCCAACTTCCTATTGGGGTAATTGAGATGAAGGTTCTTGGCTTCTAGCCAAGCTTTATTGCCTTTCTTGAATGGGGTAAATGAACAGGTGATTCTTTGTTTCATTGTTTGTCTGGCGAGTTCATGAGAAGATAGAGCTTCTTCTTGAGCCTTCTGGAGTTCTGATATTCTTGCTTCAACGGCTGGAAGATCCGATTTTTTCGGTAGCCAATGGTATTGCTTGTGGGTGGTATCCCATCATAAGGTAGAATGGTGAAGTGTTTCATGCTGAATGATGATGGGAATTGTGTACAAATTCTGCCATAGGGAGTTTGTCTGCCCAAGAGGTTTGATCGTTTGCACAGAATATGCGAAGGTATACTTCTAATTCTTGATTACTCATTCAGTTTCTCCATCTGTTTGAGGATGAAGTGCGGTTGATAGGGCAATTTTGTATCTGAGAAGTCTTCCTAACTCTTGTGCAAACTTGGCTGCAAACTGTGGTCCTCAATCAGAAATAATATTGTCATAAAGACCAAAATGTGTGTAGACATGTTTGAAGAAAACATTGGCCACTCCTTCTGCATCAATTGTCTTGTTGCAAGGTGTAAGGACCACCCCCTTCATAAGCCCATGGTCTACCATGACCATGACAGAATTAAAGCCATTGGAGGGTGGAAAATCGGTGATGAGATCAACAGAGCATTGAGCAAAGGGGCGAGAGGAGGTCGGAGCAGAGATAGGGAAAAGCGGGGGCGCAGTAGGATGAGTGTTGACCTTGTTCTGCTGACACACCACACAACCTTCAATATACTTCCGGACTAAGGTTGGAAGTCCTGGCCACCAGTAGTCACAGGAAAGCAATTTCTGGGTTTTAAAACGGCCAGGGTGGCCAGCAGTAGGGCTATCATGGTGCAGCAAGATAAGGTCTCTGCGCAAAGAACCAGGAGGGATGTAGGCTTGGCCCTTAAACGTTAAAATGTGGTCGGTGAAGGTCCAATCAGAGAGAGCAGTTTTCATAGGGAGGGGTAGGGAGGAATTGGAAAGAGCATCAATGGTCTTTTGCACTATGATGTCAATGGAAGAGGAAACACGGAGATTGTCTCTCATTGCAGTGTCAATCAAGTTATTGAACAACCCCTCGGGTAACAAGGTAACATCTGAGTTGTCAGTTGCATTGAGCAGAACATGGTCAGGCCGGCAGGAAAGAGAGTCGGGGATGGAAAGATCTTTGCCAGGGACATGTTGGAGTTGTAAATCAAAGCGAGAGAGGAAGAGGAGCCAACGAGCTTGTCTACAGTTCAGTTGTTGAGCTTGGCGGAAGTAGGTCAAATTTTTGTGATCAGTCATGACAAGGACTGGAAATGGAGACCCTTCAAGATAATGATGCCAAGCTTCTAAAGCTCATATGATGGCGAGCAACTCCTGGTCAAAGATTTGATAGTTGCATTCAGCAGGAGAGAAGGTTTGGGAAAGATAGGAGCAAGGGTGCCAGTCACCATTTGTGTCTTTCTGTAGAAGGACTCCTCCTGTTGCATAAAGGGATGCATCAACAGCAATAGCAAATGGAGTATCTTTATCGGGAATGGAAAGCACAGGGGCGGAGAGGAAGCAATTCTTTAGGTCGTTGAAAGCTTTTTGACAACCAGTAGTCCAATTGAAGATTGCATCTTTCTTTGTGAGATCAATAAGTGGTTTCGCAATAGTAGAATAGTCAGCGATGAATCAGCGGTAGAAGTTGGTGAATCCAAGGAATGAACGAACATGTTTGACCATTGTAGGTTGTTCCCATTTAATTACACTGTCTAATTTGACCTTATCCATGCAAGTTTGTCCAGGGTGAATAAGGAGACCCAAATATTCAACTTCATCCATGTCAAAGACACACTTTTCTGGCTTGAGTGAAAGTTGGTGGTTGCAAAGTCATTGTAGGACTCTGGTGGTACATTCGTGATGGGATTTGATGTCTTTCAAGAATATGAGGATGTCATCCATATAAATGACCATCCATCCTTCATCCAGCATATCAGAAAAGATGTTTTTCATCATTGCTTGGAAAGTGGCTGGTGCATTGCAGAGGCCAAAGAACATAACCGTGGGTTCAAATAATCCGTGTGACATTTTGAATGCAGCTTTCCATCTATCTGGGCTGTGTATGTGAACATTATTGTATCTGGCATGGACATCCATTTTAGATGGTTACGCCCTTCAGTTTGTTGATGAGGTTGAGAATTTGTGGAAGGGGATAAGCATCCTTTGTAGCATCATTGAGTTTTTGATAGTCTTGGCAAGGTCGTAATGATCCATCTTTCTTTCCTATGAAGAAGAACGGAGAAGCTTGTGGAGATTGAGATGGTAAGATGGTGCCTTTTGCCAAGTGTTCATCAACAAATTTGTTCATAGCCTTTTCTTCAGCTGCGGATAAGGGGTAGATTTTGCAAGAACGTGGTTCGAAATCAGGTTTGAGTTTTATTTTATGGTTGAAGGGTCTGGATGGAGGCAAGGTATCCATTGCTGCTTTGTTGAAGGTGTCCTTGTACATATGAAAAACTTCTGGTACAAGTTCTTCAAACATCTTTGGTTTTTCTTTAGCATATGCTTCCTGCACGAGCTGTTGTGCGACATTTGCAGCCTTACAAATCAGAAGAGGAGAGAACATGAACCGGGCTGAGTTTGGGACCTTAGAAACTCTGTTCATTCGCGAGACAAAGGAGAAGGTGGAGGGAATGTGTTCTTGTGTGAGTGGTGTGTCAAGTTTGTTCTTTCATAGACCCCTACAAATTCTTCACCTTTGACATAAGTGATAAGAACTTTGTCGTTGGTTAGTTCTTCTATTATTTCTTCTGGGTCATCTTCCTCTTCTTCATCAATAAGATTAAGGGCAGGTTCAGAAGAGACTGGTGCTTCTTCATTGGTGATTTCTTCTATTCTTGGTTGCATAGAAGTGTGTTTGGCCCTATCTGTCATAAGAGCTTGGATCATGATAGGATCTTGCTCTAACAAGACTTCACTCTTGGTCCAATCAATTTGAGGATTTTCGTTTTTGAGCCATGGGAGTCCGAGGATAATGTCTTCTCCTCCAAGAGATGTGATAAGAAAGGTAGCAAACATGGTGCAGCCTCCAGCAGAAAAGAACAGGTTGCAGGCTTTGGTAATAGTTCCTGCTTTGTTCTTGGTTCCAGTCTATGTTTTGAACTTCGATTTGTGATGGAAGGGTATGGGTAGAGAAGTTGTTCTTTTGAACATACTTCCAGTCAATGAAGGTTCCAGCAGCACCTGAATCAATGAGAGCAGCTGCTTCAGGTGGTTTTATTGGACTTGCAGGATTCAATCAAAATAGGAATGCGCATAGAATTTGAATCACCTACAGAAGATACAATGAGTCTGATGGAAGTACTAGGGGTTTCTGACACCAGTCCAGTCTCCCCATTTAGAAATCCTTCTTTGAAGAAGAGGCAGCTTTCATAGCCTTCCATGAAAGGAATTCCTGATATTCCTTCTCTTGATCGTCTTTTTTGATCTTGGTTTCGCAGGCGGGCATCTGTCTGTGGGGTTGCCACCCAGGTGCAGAATCTCTGTGGTTAGGGCAATCTTTCATTAACCCTGTCTTTCCACACTTGAAGTAAAGGCCCTGCTTGCGACATCTGTCTTGTTCAGATCTAGACGATCTGGTAGTGCAAAGTTGTGCTTTGTCATCTTCTTCGTTATTGACATCCATTCTGTCAATATCCATGGTATTGGGGTCCTTGGAAGCTCTTCCTCCATTGTGTTTGTAGAAGACGGCATGTCTGCAAGATTCAATCTCAAATGCTGCTGCAGCCCATCCTTCATAAGTATTGGGTAATTCTGGTTGGTTGATAATGGCGGCCTTGATGTCGTCACGAAGACCGTTGTGGAAGAAGAGAATTTTCATTTTCTCGTCAGTTATTTCCATGTCAGGAACAAGTCAGTTGAAGTATGAGATGTATTGTTCAATGGTTCCGGTCATCTTTGCATTTTGCATCCTGGCGACAGCCTGCATGCTAACATTGCTTGGAAAGAAATACATGTGGAAGGTGTTCTTCCATTCTTCCTAGGTTCCTAGTTTAGTGGATTGCCATCTTCTTTCAGTAACTGCAGGAACAGCAGCAACGTTCTGGGTTTGTGCAACCACGGGTGTAATGATGTGAGTATACCAATACCCATGTTCAGCCTTGTAGTATCCTTCTGCCCATTTGGCAGCTTCTCCTTTGGACATTAGTGCAAGTGTGAATGCTACCTTCTTGAGGTCATTGTTGTATACCCCTTCGTTGATTTCAAGGTAAGTTTCGAGTTGTTTGAACCACAACTTGGCTCTTGCTTTAACTCCATTAAATACAGGAGGCATAGCAATCCTGATTTCTTTAGCCAAATAGTTATTCATGCCATCATTGGACATATTTGTTTCATGATGGTATTGTTGATAGGGGATATGACAATGTGAAATGAGAGCTTTTGCTCAGCTTATGAACTTTCACAAATTCTTCAGTCGAAACTCTCAGATCATGGTTTTACGTCTTCACATTCCCTTTGTTATGTCACTGTTGATGATTTGCAAAAAGTGGGCTTACTTTGTGGAGAACTTGCTGAGCTCAAGGATGCAGTTGCCCACTGGTGTGGTGAATAATTGTTACGTGTTATGTGTTACATTTTTTATTGTTACTCTCGCTCTGCATGTTCTATTGTTTCTTGCTACTCTCTCACTTTGCACACTGCTGCTCGATTATCGATAATGTTTGTATTCTAGAAGTACCCTGAATGACGCATGTATCCCTGTGCATCCTCTGCTGTAATGATCTCCAGGGCCTCTCGTAAATCATACATAATCCCATCATTGTCCGCTGCTGCAGAAAACAGGTCATAGTTACGACAAATCCATGCCTTGAACTTCAAAAAGGCTTCCTCAATTGGGTTGAGATCAGGGGAGTAGGGAGGTAAAAATCTAATTTGTACACCTGCTCCGAGTCACATTACTAGAGTACATTGATACTATGTAAGATAGACATACCAAATCTGTCTGCAAGCTCGCGAATTTCTTCGCCGTGGTGGATCCAAGCATTATCCATGATCCACACATTATTCTTGCCAGGATAAGCCTCACAGTTGGGCAACTATCAATGAACATCAATTTACAAGAACAATCAAGTTTGATAAGTACTGAGTCCTGACTCACGACAGAATGTTCGAGAAAGTGAAGGTATCCATTGTGATGCAGAGATCTTTCCAGAACATGTCCCACAATGATTCCATCCATCGTCAAAGTGTTACAGGGACTCTCAGACCCCTATCGTCTCCGCCAAACATCACTGTCACAACCGCGTCACAACACGTGACAGATGACATCACCGGCACGTGACTAAACCACAGAGCACAGCATGACAGCTCTAGACTGAACCTAGACCGGGATCAATAGAAGCCTCGTGCTTCTCCCTTATCGCCCCTACCAATACACTGGTACTGACTATCATTTATCCTATCACTTATCATGACAGATAGCGTTATCTGACTTGGACACCTACCGCTGTGCTGGTACCATACCCTGGACCCTTACCATTGAACCGGTACCCTTATCTCTGAGTCCTTATGACTCACATAGACGCTTACCTAGTTGGGACACTTTCTGGCTACCCAAGCCTACCCTGAACTCATAGGATGATACCTATATATACCACTGTAGTTAGACCATGTATTTCTCTAACTTGATCTTCACTTGTGATATACGACTCTAGCTTCTACCATTGAAACTTCAGTCAGTCATTCTGGATGGACAGCCTCCATTCAGTCTTCCATCGTCCTGGTGCTCCATGAAGCGGACACGGGATCGACCCTATCAAGTGCACTGTTGGAAAGCCGGGCTTTCCCATAACACAAAGCAGCTGCTACTGTGAAGCACCGTCCATGAACAAATGCACCCTTCATGCTTGCATATCGGCTCCTCTTTGCTCTTCCGTACCTCCAGATTTGTGTTTGTTCATCTTTCGACGTCTCATCGATAAACAACAGTTGATCTGGTGTATACTGTGCCATCTGTCGCTTGAAGTCTGCATGGACGTCTTCATTGTGCTCCTTCGCAATCTTGTGGAGTTTTTTGAGTGAGATGCCAGCTCGGGTGAGCTCTCGGTGAATTGTAGAATAATGGACAGAGATGTAGTGATTGTGTTGCATAAGTGTTGTCAGCTCATCAAGAAACCAATCAGGATGGTGATGAATAAATTCTAGAAGGTAATGGAGGTCTTCGAGATTGAAAACATGCGGACGACCAGCATATCAGCTCCTTGGCTTGACAACGTTGCCAGTCACATTGTAGAGCTTCTTGATTCTATAGAACATCATGCGGGAGAAGCCAATGCAGTTGTGGATCTCGTCGAGTCTAAGAATTCCTTGTTTATGCAGGCGAATAGCTGCCAGCTTCAAATCAGCCAATATCTTCCTGTTGCCCATGGTATTGACGATTGTGGTATGCAAGTCTCGTAAAATTTACGCTAAGTCTTTTTTTGGTCTATGTTATCATCTGTTTTACATCGAGGCACCAGTACCATTACATATGCAAATGGCTGTAAGTAATGCAGTTTTAAAGAATGATGTCAAGAACACACCAAACTTGTGTCAGGGCAAGTATTGGATTGTGCTCCTCTCTTCCAGAAGAAGATGACCTAGCAATAGAAGAATGTCAATGTCAGATCAGGGTTAGATCATTATCAGTTATTACGGAAATGACGATACCTCTTGAGAGAACATGGAATCATGATCATACACCACAAGAGTGAATGATGCCAGAGCCAATTGCCTAGCGGCAATGCTTGCTGACTGCACCTGTGCAGACATATCAAATACCTTTAAGTGCCTAGAGCTCGAAGTAGGGAAACAGGGTGTGGAGAAGAAGTTAGTACCCACCTTTCTGCCCACAACATTGAGTTGATGTATAATTCTCTAAGAATGTGGGCCCGGGCAAGCAATTGCGTGTTCTTCATGGTGTGTGACGGCTAGCAAGGGAAAATAAGGCACATACAGTGGCTCAAAAAACTGTCCGCATGTTTTCACATTTTTCACTATCTATGATATTGTGTGAGAATATACAAACACCTCAAGGACATGCTGGTACCATATTGTAGCACCACTTCAGGGCTTTCAATTGAGCACTATGGCGTGGGAATTGGTCAAGATATGGTTGAGATATGAGGCTTCCAAAATGATGACTCATGCGGACAGTTTTTTGACTCAAGTATTTTACAGTGATAATCAGGTATTCTAGTACTTTGTGTGACCTCCCTTGGCTTTAATTACTGCCTCTATCCTTCTAGGCATACTCTTAAAACTATATCTAACTATATAAACCAGAATGTTTCATGTGTCATGATCATAATCACCATTAAAGCCATCTCCTCTGCTCAAAGGGATAATATCCTCTCTTTGTCCTATTCTGGCCTCTCTGCTCATCAAATTTCCTCTAGAACTGGAGTATGCAAGTCTACTGTGGCCAAGTTTATCAAAGAAAGCCACCTGGACATGGAAAACTCTTGTGGAGGATGTCCACCTCTACTAATAAGAGGGTTAACATTCAACATATCACTGCAGGAAAGGCTGATAATGCTGTCCAAGCCACCCATTATATCAATTCCACCATCACCACCACTGTCTCTTCACAAACTGTGAGGGATGTTCTCAAGGCAGTTCATCTCAAGGCAGTAACAAAGAAGAAATGCCTCTTCTCTCTATCAAACATAGGCAGAGAAGACTACCTTTGGCTTGGCCCATCAAAACTGAACTGTAGAGCACTGGAAGCATGTTATATGGTCAGATGAGACCAAAATCGATAGGATTGGGTCAGATGGGAAGGTATATGTATGGAAAAAGAAGGGAGATTCTCTAACAGACAGAGAGGTTGGTGAGACTGTCAAATTTGGAGGAGGTTCTCTAATGGTACAGGGCTGTATTGGATGGAATGGTGTGGGTATGCTTGCTGAAGTTGAGGGGAGGATGGATGCTGAGCAGTATGTGGACATTCTAAATGACCACTTGCTGCCTAGCATAGCTGAATCAGGGATTGATGAAGAAGACATCATTTTCCAACAGGCTAATGATCCCAAGCACACATCTAGGAGAGCCAGAAAATGGTTTGAAGAACATGATATCAATGTTCTTGACTGACCAGAACAGTCCCCTGATGTCAATGTCATTGAACATCTCTGGGGAACACTCAAGAAGAAGCTTCAAGCCTCTGAAACCCCCCTAAAGGAGTATGGGAGCTATGGGAGAGAGTAGCAGTGGAATGGGGAAGGATTGCAACAGAACATTGCCAGAAATTGATTGAGAGTATGCCTAGAAGGATAGAGGCAGTAATTAAAGCCAAGGGAGGTCACACAAAGTACTAGAATACCTGATTATCACTGTAAAATACTTGAGTCAAAAAACTGTCCGCATGAGTCATCATTTTGGAAGCCTCATATCTCAACCATATCTTGACCAATTCCCACGCCATAGTGCTCAATTGAAAGCCCTGAAGTGGTGCTACAATATGGTACCAGCATGTCCTTGAGGTGTTTGTATATTCTCACACAATATCATAGATAGTGAAAAATGTGAAAACATGCGGACAGTTTTTTGAGCCACTGTATACCATAATGGAAAGTGGCTATGCCATGGAACATCCTATAGGTGTAGCTCTATCTGTTTGCAATAATTGTCCGACAAAAAAAGTAAAAACAATACTAGTTACCTAGGCCTCCGTACTTCGTGACACGCACATTGACGTCAAGTGATGGATAAGTATTGCAATGTGATTGACCGATCAAAATGTCATACCAGTATGAAACTTCAACAAGAACAGATAGATAACGGGTCCGGGGATGCCCAGAGGGCTGTTCTATACATTATACTGGATGTTTCCACTAGTAAGTTGTGCCCGGGTAGAATCGGCCCGTCATCGGGATTTCCCGACTTTCGTCCGATGACTCCGAACCAATCTTACTTCAAATCTTGTTCTGCAGACTAGACTTTGACGGTTCATGAGTATGTTGTACGGTATGAATTCAATTGAACACTCCTGCATCCTGAGTTATCAAGATCATCGTGTTTACTGGTACTTTCGACCATACTAAAGGCATACGACGATGGAAAGAAAAAGCCAAACCACCTAGGTTGGCTCTTGGTAACTTAATAGTAAGTATTGCGTCTCATGCAGTTGAACTTGAGTTACTAGCCTTTCAACCACCAGCTCAACTCCAACTTGAAGCCTTTCGCTACACTATGTCAGCTGCCATAAGTACTCGGCCTATGTAGGCCAATTGCTATCTAGGGTGTTCGAGTTCGAGGAAATAGACTTTGCTCAGATGACGAGGTGATTTCGAGGTCGAAGTAGAAGTTATCGATATTAATATGTAGGTCCTGGAATCAAATGTGGGCAGTGGGATGATACACGGGACATCGGACGAGGGAATCGGGAATGTCCTACAGTCAAAATGGCTCCGTGAGTCACAGTTATGATGCGGCATCGTAGTCGAGTTCTTTGACCGACCTTTGAAGCTTCCTAATTTAAATCCTATGGAACGCCCAGCAGCTGGTGAGGTGTATCATTCCTGTGGCATCGAACTAATGCTGACATGTTCGTATAGTCGTCTATTGTCCGCAAATTGTCACTTAACAATGTCCTGTCACGGTGGTCAATGAGGTCCTAAGTTGATCGTTGTCATTCGCTTCAACAACTTACTTAAGACGCCACCACAGTTCTGACCACCGCACGATTAATCCACAGGCCCTCACAAGTAGTGATTAATACTACCCGTGGCATTGTTCACCGACGCCGCGATGACGCTGTGGATGTTTGAAGACAACCACAAAATGGTACATCCACAGCTCTAAACTACTTAAAAGGACGCAGTTCTACAAGTTAGCCATTAAGTTCGTTCAAGAGTGAACAGAAACAAAACCTCACTCCCCTTTATCATCAGACTTATATTCAAGATGATGTTGCCTGACGGTCGCCTTCGTCTCAGCCGCAATGTCACACTCAGGCTTCTTACTGCATCCTCTCCGAGACCATCAGACGGTTCGCATACCTGCAAAGTTACCCAGGAACCATCTCACCAAGATGCGACCCGGCTCACGAATGTCATTCCCCCAAAAACGGCGACGCCTTGATGAGCGCCAGCAGCCCTCCGTCCCAAATCTCCCCCGAGTAGACACCCCCGGCATCGCCCCTCTGCTCATGAGGAATCCCTGAAAAGAAGCCACAGGCCTCCTCTGTGGAGAGCAGTGATGATTCAGAGGAGAGTGACTCTGACGATAGTGATGAGTCGGAGGATGCCGAGTCGGACGCCATGGTTATAGAACCTACAGAAGTCCAAGAGCAGTCTGACTGGGACATGTCTCCAGCCAACTCTCCTCGCACTACCACTCCGCACGCATGTCTTGACGTCAAGGGCGTCCACCCCACCTGTATGTCTAGATGACGGTTAGTATTTTATGCATTTTTCAACGGTTGGGAGCTGACTCGACATCATAGAAATGTTTGCTGTGTCTATGTAGAAGGTTCAGAAAGGGCAGTCTCAAAGACAATCGTAATGAAGACTCTGGGTCTTGGGAGGAGCTGAGTGTGTGAGCTACTAATAGGATGTGTCGAGTCATTGAATTGGATATATCGTTTCGAACAAAGCTGCATGGTCACATCTGTTTTAAACGCGATGGTATGTGCATACGTTGCAGCCACGTGAACTCTGTTCTTCCCTGTCCAAGACTTAATTACAAATGGTTGCTTGATCTTGATCCGTCCTTGGTAGGATTCTGTACGACGATTAACATTATCTTGTTAATGGTTCAGGGAGATTGGCCTCTATTGGATTGCACACCGCTGCCTTAGTGTTGTGAAGGCATTGCATATGATCTGGCTGGAACGTCAGATCGTTTTTGTTCACATAGTGCGCGTCTATTTGAGACTTATCCGCCGTGTTATCGTGTAGCCACAAGTATATAAGCAATCCATATCCCGTCAAACTCTCAATGTTTCTAGATCCCCCAACCACTACTTCGATCTTGTTAACGATCCATGTGAGAGGGCTATAGCGTTGCAATATTAAAAGTCTCAGACACAAACTGGAGTTATGCGAAGACTCCCAGACATACACCTGAACCCTAGTGTGGAGCGATATTCTGGCGCACTAAGCATATTGTACAGGCAATACGGAAATGCTGCGGGTATTACAGTATCATACAAGTTCGTCACACACTATCGCAAGTTTCCCACTGCGATATGGCCTTTGCGACCTTATTCCTCCTCAGAATCACTGGCATCTGAATCATCCTATGCAAAGTGTCGTCAACCACAGAACTTGTCCAGTGCGATTTGATACTTACGTCGATGCATACCGGCACCTCTGTGCCATCCTCACGGAGAGCTGGCCAAGGGAGAGGAGGGGGAACCCATCTAGTATGCCCCTTGATTAGCCAACACGCCAGGCTCACGGAAGCAACGAGTGCACTCACAACTGTTCGCCTGTGCGTTCTGGGGATGGCGACGATCTCCTGTAACGAGGGTGCCTAACATGCAGGAGTTCATATAAAGGAGTGAAACAATGCTCTGGGTTGCTTCCGTAGCGTGTTAATCCAGTTTGCGTGTCATTCCACCAACGCATGGTAGCCTGCGCTTCAAGAGTGCCCACTGGCGCCACAACTGGCGCGGAAGCTAGAAGAGCTACGGAGAAACTTTCGCCGCCTACCACTGAATGAGTATAGCTCGTGTATGATAGGATAGCGCACTCACCCGCATCCGAGAGGTGCAAGGAATAGGCAGGACAATAAAACACCTTGGTGACGAGATGCATGGACTGAAGGAGTTTAATTTTCGCGAGCTTCCCAAGCACGTCTGAAGTAAGGTGTTTCATGCGAGGGTTGTTCATGAGCAAGACGGCACCAGTGGTGCCTCTCTTGACCTGCCATGTCCCTTTGAGACTGGCTGTGGCAATCCCAGGGACACCTCTGGCAGATGCGACACCAGGAATAAGACAAGATAGTTGAAAGCTAAGGGCTTGGAAACTCACGCCTGGGATTCAACGCTCAATTCCATGCGTTTCACGTTTTTAGACCAAGTCGTGTATGCAGCCTCTTCTGGACCGTCTTTGGCATGATGCTCATCAGAGTCAGGATCGATACCTGCTTCGATGAGGCTCTGCTTGAATTTCTCCGAGTAGATGTTGCCTTGGACATCCAAGTTGCCCGTGTCTTTGTCGATCTTTCCGAACGACCCAACCTGCTCGATGTTAAATACAATAGATGGAGATTTCAGCCACTCATAAGACGCACTATAATTTCGGAGGGTGGGTCCCAGTTGGCATACTTTGCTGTCTGACGGAATATAAGTTCGACGAACTTGCGCTGTGGATGGGAATCCGGCTTGCTGTTCCAAGACCACGCTGCTGGCATGTGCATGATGGTAAATATGTTTTGGCTGCTGCTAGTGGACGACGAACTCGAGATATATAAGAAGGATCAAGGCAGTGTGCTTCTTTATCGATGCTGTGTGGCAGCAGGCGCCAAAAGCCCTTTATCCCTCCTTCATCCTTAGGTGTTATCCTAGTAGGTCCACGTTCTGGCCTGGGATTATGTTACTTTATGTCGCCAAGATGCAACTTGATACGCCTTGTGCAAGTTGTGCTAATTTACGACTTGCCTAATTGGGCTCCGCAGCGCCCTTGGAAATCAACTGCTTTACACTGGACCAAAACCTGTGTGTGATGGAAGGTGAAGGACGTCGTGTGCACAGCCCTACGCAGTGCCAGCCTCGTAATGAGTTGTTGATTAGATTCTAGAATCATTCAGCCTGAGCTTGCCATCTGATCAAATTTCCACCCATTTGGTGCGCCTTCGTTCACGTCGTCCTGATCTGTCTTATGTTCACTGCTAAGGTACTAAGGACGAGCTGGTCATCTGCCTTTGCGTTTCTGGCGCCCCGTCCGAGATTTATTGATTGTCCGGTCCTTGTTAGTGATCTGAATCATATCCTCAGTCTTGGACAAGATCTTCAAGGATCCCCGTGATGAGCTCCCATGACACACGGCATCTTTATTTTGTTCTTGCCACAGCCTAATCCCAGTGTACACGATTGGTGTCGCTAGTATGTTGTTTGGTTCCGCGGAGGCAATTCGTGTGACTCCCATGTGCGTACTCCACTTGAGCTCCACTGCTCAGTCTTTTTGTTCGTGGCATGCCGGGTACCTGCTGGTACCTGCCACTCTTTGCAATACCGAACCACCACTCCTTCGTGAGCCGGGCCGAACGACACCGCCTGACTACGCTTTATCAACGCTCGCGTCTTCACAACGACTGTCTCAAACTCATTCCTGTCTGCGCCATCTGACGCAACATGTTGGTTGAAAATGGTTTTTCGAATTTTGGTCGCTGCCCCGCCCTCTATCGAATCAATTGATTCATACCAAAGTTTTTGCTTGCTCCAAACTTTAATGTCTCCATCTAAGTAGCTGGACAATTTCCCTTACGATCTGTATAGTACGCGGTAGCTCACAAGGTCTTGATCTCCGACACGCAGTACTTCATGTCGTCGCATTCCTGCTTCATTTGGACAACAAACGAAGAATAAGGATTGGCATCAACTTCATCACTAGTTATTGTATTCAAGCAATCAACTCATCGTAACGTTATAATATCATAATATATAATCTATCGATTCGATTGATTCAACACCAGGGCGTTCTACAGAAGACACAATACAAGAATATGTATGACTCCAAGCTGGACACTACTCGCTGAATCGCAAATGGTGAGAGCTAGTCGGAAAATGATCGCGAGGAGTGATGAGGTTCAGCGTCGTCAACGCCACACCTGGTAAGAACAATCATGAAGAGCTCATCTTACAAATTCATCGAGATGACCTGCGAGAAGCGCAGGTCAACCATTATCAACCACAGGATGTATGATGATAAGGTGGTCGCTTGCAGGATCGTCTTGAGTGAGTGCGAGAAGGTCAAGGGGCGAGCTTGCCAGCCGCGCCAAGACGTTGATCCATGATAGTGGGTGAACGACGCAAAACCTTCGCGATATAGTTACACACCAGGAATACCTCAGCGCTCAGCTTCCGTCCTAAGATCGAACGAAAACTGTAACTGCTTGATGATCCACTAAACAACTCGGGTACATCTTTTAGGGCCGGGTCTGTCGGTATCGCCCCAAGCTACAGAACTGTTGGATGACAGGACTCGAATAGCTGATCTCCAGCATTTGCGCGAGTCAATCTTGATGGATAAGTGGATGCCTGCGGGTATGCACGAGGAGGGGACATTGAGATTCTTTCCGTTGATGACTGTGGATAGAGCGTGAATATAATGAAACGAATGCCACGGTTGTATGAAGTAGCGCACCTTCAAGCCAACTTCCAAGCTGCAAGGGAGATAGAGCAATGAAGCCAAGGATCAGCGACACGAAGGATGAATGATGGGTTGATCCAGTGGTGAACGAAATGAAAGGTACCCGGGATAAGAGGGATATGAAGATTGTAGATGAAGTTCGGGTAAGTTACAGCAGCTGGTCAGAACGATACATGCTACTGAGTAATGAGACCCAAATTCGATGGCGGTAGCTGGCATTAGTGCTTGATAGAGTATGTGACAGAATATTCGGGAACGTGCGTTGTCACACCCCATGGCACTGGACGTTTGGATGCCTGTAGAGTTAACGATAGTAGTAAGTATATGTGCATGCTAGATGGATTACGGTTGGTCAATGAAAGGGCGATCAAAATACGCGGCGTTCTGGGGCATATGAGTGAGTGGGTAGACCCAGTTCTCTTCGCGCTCTGAACAGCAAATGGTCCGTCCCCCTCCAACAGGCTTCTTTGCGTCAAGTCAAAGACCAGTTGCAGAGCAATTTCCCCAGACTGGGGCATGTGCTACGTTGGCAGATCCAGGCTCAGAGTCAGACTCTTGAGCTTGAGTAGTTCAACGGTTTAGGGCCGGGTTTGTCGCGTTGATCATGTGATCCGACGCGGTCCATGCACCATGCAAACTGAGGAATCTAGGATGTCTTCAAGCCCATTACTGGGTCAATGAGACACTATCACTCATTGATACAAAACTTGCTTGCCTCACACAACAACAACAATGTATCGAGCGAATGTGTTGATGTACAGCAGGGCTGCCAGGGCAAGTCGACTTTAACACTAAAACCTGCGTACGCGCGCAGTGAGCATTTCGGCTCGACCTCGTTCTTCGGCCAGCTGACATGCTCCCCGTGACTGTAGCGTTGAGGTGAAGTTCAAGAAGTCGAGTGCCAAATCACATGCCAAGGATTCAGACAATTATTTACATTTAACACCAACGCAACAAAAACTTATCGGTGTAGTAGCTTGCAGCAGGCATGTTCGTGAACGAGGAACAAAAACTCTCAACTATGAAGTGAAGTTATGGATTTCGAATTCTTTGTACTGCCAGGGCCAAGTTGTTGATTTATATGACTGCTTCCTGCATCGACAGGAATACCTTGAATTTATTTGGCAGGCTGCCAGCGCTGCATCGACGATTTCTGTCATTTTTATCACCGCCTCTTCCTCCAGAGTCCGACCGACAAGTTGCAAACAAACGGGAGCGTTCCTGAATTTCTCCGGGTCGTCTGGATCAATTATTGGGCATCAGAAAATCACTCAGAGGCTCAGCGCTGGAATTACTGACACATTTCGTAGATGTCCTTATCGAAGTCGTCATAGAAATCATGTGGAGGCTCCTTCCCATCGAGAGTGGGGTTGACAGTGGTCACAGGAAAAGTCGTGGCGGGATAGTCGAGCGCATTCCAAACGGTGGTGTAATTAGTGTAGCTGCGTGTTGTTTCTCATTGACAGTTCAAATATCTGTGATTACAAAGACACTGACCTATTTTTCCCATGGGAGGTGCCGCAGACGCTGCGACCGGACAGATGATAGCATCGACAGGCCGTCCTGTCCCAGTCTCTGACGCAGTTGCTTCCCAGTGATCTAGGTATTCTTTTCGGATATTTTGACGCAGCTTCTGCACTTGCCAGAGTTGGTATGCGGTGATACCGCTGTTTTGCGGACGGAAGCCTGCATCGTCCAGCTCCATTGTTGCAATTATTGGCTCCCCTGTGACAGAGGTCGTGATCATGACGTCCTCTACGGAAGCGGCGGTAAAGATATCCGTCTATACAGTGTTCCCAGTAGGTGAATAGGCAGGCATAGTAAAGACATGACTGCTCACCGCGATTTGTAGGAGTAATCTGTGCTTGATGGGTTTCCAATCAACAACTACCACTAAATGAGCATGATTCAGCAGAGTTAAACTAGAGAGAAAACCTTTGTGGCCCGCCTTCTGGAGTGCCGCTTTTGTGATTTCCAGAGACCTCCTGATAGGTGGGTGGGGAACAACAAGGCCATCGTCCCACATGATCGCAAAGCACAAATCTTTGCCAGATCCATGGTCCGAGAGATTGTACTCGTCT
This sequence comes from Suillus paluster, assembly GCF_016628075.1. Classification (NCBI taxonomy): domain Eukaryota; kingdom Fungi; phylum Basidiomycota; class Agaricomycetes; order Boletales; family Suillaceae; genus Suillus; species Suillus paluster. The sequence goes on from NW_024537646.1 coordinate 43,597, forward strand.
CCGTCCCATTTCTTCCGAACGACAAGAGGGTCTCTGAGCCACGGTTTAGTGTCAATGACAGCTTTCATGAAGACCTTGACCCCGCCAACGCTGGTCGTTATTGGACCGAACACGGAGAGAATCGAGTCTTGGCCTTCGAGTGAGTTGCGGGCACCACAGTACGGTACTCGCCCGTATGACGGTCTCAGGCTGTATAAGCCGCAAAATGCAGCAGGAACACGAATAGAGCTGTTAAGAATCGTCAGAAGGCTATTACCATGATACCTCCAAATCCCCTTCATACCCTCCGATATCAGAACCGACTCCCAAAGGGCTTCCTCTGATAGAAACCAATGCACTCTCTCCTCCGGATGACCCACCCGGGGTCAGAGAGCGGTTGTATGGGTTAGTCGTCCGGCCAAAGATATTATTGAAGGTTTCTGGCCACTGAAGATACTTCTAGTACACCAGTAGCATCTATCTTGGAGGTGCGCTCACCATGACCGTCTGCGGAACATTAGTGCGGACGAATGGCACGGCTCCGCACTCGATCAGAACGTCGACCAGCACTGCGTTTTTATCCGCATACTGCCCAATCCACGAGACATAACCTACAACTTAGTAAATCACAATGCGTTAGACCTAAGTCTAGATTATTGCTCACCAATCGTAGTCTCTAGTCCCTTGATGCTCAGCTGGTCCTTCAGGGAGATTGGCAGCCCGTGAAGGGGACCAACGACCTTCCCTGTCTTCTTCAAGTAATCGTCGAGTTCAGCGGCTCGAGCCAACGCACGATCGACAAAAATTTCCGTTAAGCAATTGACCTCGTCGGCTGATTAATACAATCTCGTCAAGCAAATGCATCACAATTCGACTCACAAGCTGATGACCCACAATAGCCCTCTTGGAGAACGCGGTGGTCACCTCTACAGCTGTCCATTCCGCACTTGCAAGTCTCTCTAACAAAACATCCACAGAAGTATTGGTGATCTCAATTTCTCTCGCGTTCAAAAGCCCACACGTCTCTGGAAAACTAGTCACATCCAGAGTAGAGACTGGAGGAGGGGTCACAAGCCAATGCTGAGGAATGGACTTTAGCTGCCTCTGCTTCTTTCCTGCGACTAAAGCAGTCCAATGTGGCATGTCGGTCTGCGCTGGGGATGGAAATGGACGACGGAACGATAACGCTCAGACTTTAAAGAATGCTTCGCAAGAGATAAGGCGGAAAGGCTGTCCGCATGCGACTAGAGATAAGGTCGCCAAAAGCGCGCTGATAACGCAGGGCTGAAGGTTAGATGGGTACACGAAAGGGGTGGATTCTGGTCGTGCCGGTATGACTGCACGTAAACAGCCAAATACGTGTATAGTTCCGTCTGGCCTAACGGAAAAAAGTGTCAGCTGAAAGCTCGAATCAACGAGGCTAAAACAAAAGAATCGTGCTCCAAAAGTCATCCAGTGACACAGGTCCGTTAAGTTACGTGTATCAAGTCGACTAAGAGGTGCAAGTGGTAGTTGATATACAACACTCGCCATTCGAGGTTCCATGCGAAAGAGCAAGACATGTCTCAAGATCACTCACCCAAGCAATCTGTCTGTCCAAGCATATGGATCTTAACTTCCTCACCCGTCAACTATGCAACCGCCTGTACCCGAGCCGTGTAAGAAGTGTAAGATAGCCTGTCTTGTTTAGTATTAACTTCTCTTCAATTCAGAACATTAAAAATGCGCACCATCCCGCTGCCACTGGTGCGCCATCCGTGATTTTGCAGATAAATTCGTCAAGGAGGTCAACGAGAAAACTCTTCGCGTGGGGAATAGTGTTCCGTGAAAAACTCCCCCGTGAGTTCTTGGCATGTTTTTAACTCGGTACCTCCTCGACGGGGTTTTTGACACGATATATAAAAGTTCGAAAGTGGCTATTTTCGTTACAAGAAACTATTTCCAAGTTACTAGTATCACAGGTGAGCAACTTGAAGCACCTGGCTGCTGGGTGTATTTTTTCTAGTAGCTGGTTGAGCCGTGCATGCCAACTCTGGTAGACGTGTTATTTAGCCGTCAAAGGTAATACTAAGGTTATCACAGACACACATTGGGACGCGCAAGTACTTGCTTTTTTCGAACAAAAGCAGCCTCCATCGGTATGTGACAAGGACTCTTAAGCAGCTTGTTCCTTTAGGGCTTGGTAATGCGCGCAGGGAGACGATATATTGCGCCAGATTCGCTTCCAACATCCGAAGGCAAGTCTGGGTGCGGGGCTTGCTGATAAAACGAGGTTCCAAGGGCCAAAGAGGTAGGTGAAGTTGGTTTTTGATCAACATTCCATACGGCATCTCCCTGATAACGCCTGCTTCAAGTGCGCTCGCGGTTAAATTTAAACCCCATCGTTACTATATAACGCATAAATGTCACGGACTATCTTATGCATTCGTGTCTCGATGGAGAGGCACTGAGTACACAGGCTGCCGTAGGTGCTGCTACTATCCACGGAGTTTGTGTATAGGCTGGGCAGGTCCGAGTAGCTCGAGGCCAAGATGCACCCTCAGGCGGGTTGAATACGACCCTACCTACTGCCCAAACTGCCCGAGAGTGGTATTCTAGTACATACTCCTCTTGATGAGTTACAGTCGGACCGACTGTATAACCGTGCGTGAACCAATTTTCTCAAGATCTTACTAGGAACTTGCGAGGAAGGATTAATTATATTTCCCGTAAGATAGATTCTTCCTACATCGCCGTGGAGTTCTGCCAGAACAATATTCAACACATAAAAGCAAGCCGTCTCCCTACCGTTCCCTTCAGATTTATTTGATCCCATATCACATCCGTATAAACAATGCGTTTCTCCCTCGTCCTCGCCGTTGTTGCTGTTTTGACAGCATCAATATCTGCCAGTGAGGCTGATGATGTTTGTCCCAAATATTGCCCCACCGAGAACAATGCAGGTTGCTGTTTTCGACAGGAATGCGTGGAGAAAGAGGACCGAGCATTCACCGGCCTGCTCAGAGGAGTATGTGTAGTTTGCCTCCTGTATTTAACCATATGACTCACTGGCATGACAGTACATCTGGGTGTGTGTGGATGTCACGGTGGATGAGTGAAACTGTAGCATTTCGCGACAGTGAACTACAGTAAGTCAGTGCAATATGCTTAATGGCACGACGCGTAACTTACTAGTGGTTTTTTGTTGAGTTGATCTACGTGGTTGCTTCTGAACAAATTTCACCGCCGCTCGAGCGATGGAGATTTTAGAATCTCAAACGCTTGAATACATAGAATATGACTGAAGTACTTACGACGCAGTTTTGTAGTCTCGTTGTAAGCTTGAACATAGAAGCCCTCGATGATACCACAACTCCTCCCTTACTAGGTTCACTTTACGTAATTATTTGAACGTTAGGGTCAACACTCAAGCCATTTCAGACGTACAATATAGCTGTTGGACAGGGTGCTGGGATTTAAGCCAGCTCATCTTTATTGCCCTTATTCTACTTTTTTTTCTCAGATGCTGTAAAATGCTCTGATCCCCCTTGTGAATATGACTGTCACCTTAATTGAAGCGTTGATAAGCAAGAAAAGGTTGAATTAAGTCTGAAAAGGACGGAAAAGGAATGTGGGGTTTTACTGATGGGAGATGGCTTGCTTATCTGTCCGAGTCTGCGTACGTGCATTCTACTAACTGGTTAACTCTTCGGATTCAGCAACACTCATTCCTGGGTGAAAAGGTTCTGCTGCGGGTTTCTGATGATGTGAGGAGAATGGATTGAGAAAAGATGATGGTGCCCCCCCTCTGCCCTGTCCTGCAGGTCGTGCTCGTTTCAAGCTAGATACATTTCCAGTGCTCTCTTCTTTTCCAATGGACCCGGTTTAGCAGTGCCCAAGGGCTTCAAGGGTGCACCAGAGGATGATTTGTTAGGCACATTCTGGTGCGGCCCTGCCATCTTTACGACTCTGAAAGGCCACTGGAGGTTGATACTGAGCATGCAAAATGATTGGGAGGCGGTAGAAGCTGGTGGAAGGTCGGAATTGATGTAATTGTCGGTACCTAGCTGGCGGATCTGTACTATTGCTTCGAATGCCAAATATAAATGGTATTGAATATTCAAGGAAAGCCAAAGACTTTATTTGGACGATATGTGCTGTAAACTGGGACTAAACATGATTGTCGTTGTCGTATGTTTATTTGTTCACCTCAAAGTGCGGTGACATTGTCGCTGAGTGCTCCGCGCTCCCACTGACTCCCCCACCAACTCCAGCCTGTAAGTTCGAAACATCTTACGTGATCTTCCAACCCACGCGCCCTTGAAAACGGTCCAAACGGTCTGTCGGTCTTTGAAAAAACGGTCGACCGTTTGTAAGCGAGCCCTTGCCATGACGCAGCTGTCCTTCTACGGCACAACTCCGAGTTTCAGTGGATTGTTGTGCTACACAATCCCAATGTACGAACCGGTAGTGATCGAAGGCGAAGGTCATACTGGCAGCATTACTGATGATGAGTTGTGAACGGTCTATAGGTTTTCCCGTGTGGGAGTTGAATAGGACCATGAATATTAGTGAGCCAAAAAATTGTAGGGCTAGAGCGCGATCGCCGATTAGATCAACAACAAGGTCGAACTCAAAGCCAGTGATGATAATGACGAAGATGCAGCGCTGTATGCAGCGACAGGAAAGGGTTAGTTCTACTGCCACCGTTGAATCAGTTATTCACGTTTACAGAACGTGCCGACCTCCCCTGTTGTCGCTTCACCGAAGATATCAATGTCCAGATTGCGCTCTGTAAATCAAATTTCCATGCCGGGTGCTTGATTAGCATGTATCCGGCAAGTTTCTTGCATCATTGGTAAGTTTTCATGCATGGGCGCCCTCTTCAGCCGCTGGCTCGTAATACGCACGGGGAAAAAACTACAGACCGTCCACATGATCCCATAATGACATTAACTTGTATGCCGTTGGCATGGGCTTCGCCTTCAACTACCATATGTTCGCACTGACGCGGAGTTGTATTGTGGAAGTGAGCATACTCTACTTTGTCCATCTCACAGACCTGTTTAGCTAGCTCAAGATGAAGGTTATCTATCCCTCCGGCGACAAGTTATGCTCACTCTTGAATTTTCGGCATATGTCCGGTTCATAGATTTCACGAATTTCTCCTATGGCGCGCGTCACTTAGTCACCACCACCTTTGGCAGTTCCCCATAGAAATTGGTCTGGATCATCGCTGGTAAGTTCCCATGCATGGCCACGTTATTCAGCAGCCAGTTCGTAATACCCAAGTCCTACACGGTAAAAACTATAGACCGTTCACACCTCATCAATGCCGCCAGCATGACCTTCGTCTTCGGCTACCACTCGTGTATACTACTTCAATTGCGCGATCGGGGCCGGCTCGTACATTGGGATTGTGTAGCACTACAATACACCGAAACTCAGAGTTGTACCGTGGAAGTGAGCATACTCTGCTTTGCCCATGTTACACGCTTATGGATGAAGGTTATCCATTTCCTCCGGTAACAACGTTTTGGCAAATGTCCGGTTCATCGATTTCACCGTCAACACGATATTCCACTATGGTGCGCGTTACTTACTAGTTGCCGCCAACTTGTGGCAGTTCCCCCATAGACATTGATCTGGACGAGGGATTTGACTGTGGATACATGCGTGGTCTTGATGCGAACGCGTCCAGTGACTCGGAAAGCGAGCAAGAACATGACCAAAAGTTTGTCGTTCAGGAGATCGTCAGGTGAGCAGATCAACTTTGCATATTCTTACAGAAATTCCATTACGAGCTCAACGTCATTGGAGGTGTCATGAGACACCATCTTGGAGCACTGTAACAATACTTTTGAGGTCCTTATTCAGAAACCGAGGAACATCTGGTTATGCGAGCAGACGCACAGCTAGATAGGTGTTCCCTACACCACATGTATATAGACCAAAGTACTAGCTTTCGACTCAATAGAAAAACCCCATCAAGCCTTAGCCTCTCTTAGCCCGCAACTATGAAATTCATCTCACTGGCCACTTTGCTCATGTCTGCCACAGTGATAGCTGGCGCAGCTACCGGGGCATCTAAATTCACCCCCGTCGGCCAAGACTGCAGACCACGTGGTGAGTACTCTTGCAGCCTACCGTGTTCTAGACGTGTGAACCTTAGACTGCGTGCTTACGGTTGCTCGCAGGCAAAGTGGGGTGCGATCTTGAATTAGGTTTTAACAGCGGCAATTCGTTCTTGTATTTTTGTTCAACAAAAGGGAAAATTCTGAGTATCATACCATGCGATTGTAGGAAGTGCTGCGTAGTGACTGGTGATCTGACTGGCCATTGCTAATGAGAGGCAAGAATGAGCATGGTTATTACTGTGTCTCTACGACAGCACAGTGCCTGGGGTGAGCCTGGGTCTTCTCGTTGCCTCCCGAGTCCGAACGAACACTGATGTGGTTATTCTCGCCAGAACGTTCATGAAGGCAATAATGTAGCATGGTACCCGTGGAGGAGTGCGGTAGCCTATTGTCAATTACATGCCATAGAGTTCTGGGGCCAAATCCGCTGTCTATAACAGTGCAAAACAGATGAGCCAGTCCCCCATTAGGTATGCGTTGGATCGCGTCACACGAGATTTCATCAAAGAACTCCTACACGCCATATCCAGACGCTCGTGATGAGGGCAGACAGACTGCTTGCGTGATCATATACGTTGTGACAGCGACCACATGTTTGCACTTCCTCAGTACAAGCTAGGAATCTTCGCGCGTGTCGACTGAATCAGACGCGATATGCGGGGGGAAAGTGTAATGGTGGAGCTGATAACGAACCTGCGACCTTGCGAGATAGAGAACGTTAGCAAAGTAAGTACCGGGATCCGAGAGATTACCCGAAAGGCTACTGGAGTGACTAGCCTGACATGTGGGAAACACAGGCGGGTCCTTGACGAAGTCTGCGGAGTCTGGGAAGACCTCTTTCCTAGATGTACACAGAATTGCTCAGCCTTCAAGGGTGGCTGGCAGCATCGATGCGTGCGATGTTCCAGAGGTTGGGTTTGTACTCTACAGTCTCGTGCCGCGAGGAGATATCGAGCTCTTGGATGAGTCTGGAGTGGTCGGAGGAGATATTGGTTTAGAGCTGGTTTCGGCCTCGGATTCAGAGTCGGATGCGTTTTGAGCTCAGGTACGGAGGTCTAACGTTGAACGACCACATATTTTGTGCGTCCTTTATTTCTTGAGGATGCATGTGAGTAATCGGTAGTTCATAATTGTCATGTGGTCTGGGCGAAAGCAAGCAGTCACCGCATGCAAGCTTTGCGTAGCACAGGGTTGTGGAGATACGTCGAGAAGAAGGTATACATATAATTGTATCACCTGAGTGACACCTGTTCCCACACTTGTTGTAATTCTCAGTTAGCCTCGTGCCTCGGCTAGCAGAGAATGTACGGAACTCGCTGTGAAACTGATCGATACACTCACTTAGACCTCAAATACGACCCGTCCCAGAATTTCTGCTTGTGTCGTCACTTTTGTGCGTATCTATCCTGATCTCACTCGATTTTGTGTTTATCAATGAGACGCTTAACAGTCAGCTGGGTGTCTCGTCAACCCATTGCGCTCCTCGGCTTAGATCTCCCACTTGCATTCTTCGCACTCCTTCGCTATAACAACATGGCGCACGGCGTGGAACAGTGTCGAGCGGCCTTGCAGGAATGTCCTCCTGGCCATCCTCGTCGATCTGCGTGTCTCAGCAACCTTGCCAGCAGCCTTCGAAACAGCTTCCAGCAGCGGGGTATCCCTTCTGACCTTGATGAATCCATTGAGCTCCATCGAGCTGCACTGGCACTCCGTCCCTCAGGCCATTCTGATCGATCCTCGTCTCTCAAAAACCTTGCCATCAGCCTTCGGGACAGATTCCAGCAACGGAGTATCCCCTTCTGACCTGAATGAGTCCATCGAGCTCCTTCGAGTTGCGCTGGCACTCCGTCCCCTAGGTCATTCTCGTCGATCGTCGTCTCTCAACAATCTTGCCATCAGTCTTGGATACAGATTCCAGCAGCAGGGTGTCCTGTCTGACCTGGATGAGTCCATTGAGCTCCTTCGAGCTGCACTGGCACTCCGTCCCCCGGGCCATCATCATCGATATTCGTCTCTCAACAACCTTGCTATCAGTCTTGGATACAGATTCCAGCAGCGGGGTGTCCTGCCTGACCTTAATGAATCCATTGAGCTCCTTCGAATTGCACTGATGCTCTGTCCACCCGGCCATTCCGATCGATCCTCGTCTCTCAACAACCTTGCCATCAGCCTTGAATACAGATTTCGGCAGCGGGGTGTCCTTTCTGACCTGGATGAATCCATTGAGCTCCATCGAGCTGCACTGGCACTCCGTCCTCCAGGCCATTCTCATCGATCCGCATCTCTCAGCAACCTTGCCATCAGCCTTAGGGACAGATTCCAGCAGCAGGGTGTCCTGCCTGATCTGGATGAATCCATCGAGCTCCATCGAGCTGCACTGGCGCTCTGTCCCCCGAGTCATTCAGATCGATCCTCGTCTCTCAACAATCTTGCCATCAGTCTTAGATACAGATTCCAGCAGCGGGGTCTCCTTTCTGACCTGGATGAGTCAATTGAGCTCCACCGAGCTGCACTGACACTCTGTCACCCCGGTCATTACGATCGGTCTTCGTCTCTCAACAACCTTGCCGTCAGCCTCAGGGACAGATTCCAGCAGCGGGGTGTCCTCTCTGACCTAAATGAGGCCGTTGAGCTCAATCGAGCTGCATGTATGCTATGTCCCCCCGGCCATTCTGATCGATCTTCTTCTCTCCACAACCTTGCAAACACCCTTCAGGCCAGGTTCCAGCGGCAGCTTATCCTTTCTGATCTGGATGAGTCTATTGAGCTCCATCGAGCTGCACTGGTATTCCTTCCCCCCGGCCATTCTGAGCGACGAAAGTCGCTCAATGACCTTGCCATCTGCCTGCCATCTGCCTTGGAGACAGATTCCACCGGCAGAATATGCTCTGTGACCTGGATGAGTCTATTGAGTTCCATCGAGCTGCCCTGGCGCTTTGTCCCCCTAGCCACTGTGATCGATCCTCGTTTCTCAACGATCTTGCCCTCAGCCTTCAAACCAGATTCCATAGGCATGGTGTATCATCGTCGTCAGACTTGGACGAGGCTTTCATGCTTTATTCACAACTCCCCCAAGTATCTCATGCAGTCTCTCGTAGCGATTTTCGCGCCGCCAAGTCATGGGCTGCCTCTGCCGAGCAGCTTAAGCATAACTCTGCACTGATCGCCTATCAGACCACATTGAAATTCCTGGATGAGCACGTTGCTGTTTTGGCGTCGTCTCCACACCATTTCGACGTCGTCAGGGAGGCCTCATCCCTTGCAATGGACGCATTTTCATGCAGTGTTCGTCATGGTGTTCTGACAACTGCCGTCGAACTGGTGGAACGAGGTCGTGCAGTGTTCTGGACGCAGATGGTACGCTTCCGCACGCTTTCTGCGTCAGGTGGCGAAGCCCTAGAAAAAGAGTTCATGCAACTCAGCTTTCGCCTGCGTCACACATTCAAGGTGCCTACAGAAGACCAGTCCCTACACATACAACAACTGGCTGTACAATTGGATGATGTCATCTCACGCATCCGCATGCTGCCTGGCCTTTCCCGTTTTCTCCTGCCTCAATTGTTCTCTGACCTCCAGAGGGCTGCAGAAGGAGGTCCGGTCATTATTGTCAATGCAAGCCAGTACAGCTGTGATGCCTTGATAATCCCGAGTGCCCACGATCCGGTCCATGTTTCACTCGATATTACACGAGCCGAGGTCTCCGAATTGTCCTCCGAGTTTCAGTCTCTCACAGAATGTGTGGGTTCTTCTGATCATCAACTTGAATCAAACAAGATGATTGGTGTCCTGCGCACACTCTGGCATCGCGTCGTCAATCCTGTAGTTCAGGCTCTCGGGGGGTTAGTGCGCCCTCACTCACGCATCTGGTGGTGTCCAACCGCTGAGTTCACGCTACTTCCTCTGCATGCAGCAGGACCCTACGAGGGGAAGAGTCACGATGGGAAGAAGAATCATAATTTGTCTCACTTTTACATATCCTCTTACATCCCAACTTTGGCGGAACTCATTCGCGCGAGACAGCAAGTTTCGCGAGATACGACCGGTCAGCACTTTGTTGCGATTGGTCAAGCGAACCCGGACGGAGCAAAGCTTCTTCGGTGTGTCGCTACTGAGTTATCCGTCGTTTCTCAGTGTCTCTCACCTCTCCTGTCCTTCACACCACCTACCTTATCCTTCACGCAGCTCGCGGACAATGATGCGACAGTCCGCGGAGTATTCGATGCGTTGAGCCAAAATCAATGGCTTCACCTGGCCTGCCATGGAATGCCAAATCGAAAACAACCGTTCGAGTCTTCCTTTGCCATGCGTGACGGGCCTTTAACAATCAGGGAGATCATGCGATCTGACTGGCAGAATCCGGAGTTTGCATTCTTATCGGCTTGTCACACCACCGTGGGTGATGAGTTGAGCCCCGATGAGGCGATTCATCTCGCTGCGGCGATGCAATTTTCTGGATTTCGTAGTGTGATAGGTTCTATGTGGTCTGTTGATGACAACGTTGTAGCCCAGATTGCCTCTGCTTTCTACAAGAACCTGATCGATGGTTCTGGGAGATTGGAATGCACACGTGCCGCGGTTGCGTTGCACAAGGCTGTCAAGACATTGCGCAAGGGAATTCCACTGGAACAGCGGATCGTATTTATTCACATAGGTGTCTAGTTTGACTCCTTCGGACTATTTTCTTTTTTATTTGCTGTAAGTACATCAGTGATCCATATCCTGTCGGCATACACGCTAACAATGTATCTAGATCGCCCGACCACTCTTGCTAACTGTCCAGATCTGAGTGGTGTCTATAATGTTGCGACGGAGTTTGAGATGGCGGACACATATGAATCTTAATAGAGTGATATTCTGTTGCATTCAGAGTATCTAAAATTACAATCCGTATGACATTGATAATGTTTGCTGCTGGTATGTTACAAGCTTGTCGTGAGTCCCAGCACAGACACTGCCAATATGTACACTTCAAGCTAGTGGCAATGGTTATTCATTGTGGGTGTACTCTTGGCGACCTTATTCCTCCTCAGAGTCACTGCAATCCGTATTCTCCTGTGCGAGGAGTCGTCAAATACCGAAGTTGGCCAATAACTACTTCTCGGCTGTCGTCACTGGCTCGGACGTTTCGGACTCCAACACTACCTAGTACCTACTGCCCAAACTGCCCGAGAGTGGTATTCTAGTACATACTCCTCTTGATAAGTTACAGTCGGACCGTCTGTATAACCATGCGTGCAACCAATTTCTCAAGATCTTACTAGGAACTTGCGAGGAAGGATTAATTTAAATTTCCCGTAAGATAGATTCTTCCTACATCGCCGTGAAGTTCTGCCAGAACAATATTCAGCACATAAAAGCAAGCCGTCTTCCTACCGTTCCCTTCAGATTTATTTGATCCCATATCACATCCCTACAAACAATGCGTTTCTCCCTCGTCCTCGCCGTTGTTGCTGCATTGACAGCATCAATATCTGCCAGTGAGGCTGATGGTAGTGATTGTCCCAGATATTGCCCCTCCCAGTCCAATGCAGGTTGCTGTACTTGGCAGAGATGCCAGGAGCATGAAATGCGATCATGGACCGGCGTGCTCAAAGGAGTATGAGTAGTTTGCCTCCTGTATTTAACCATATGACTCACTGGCATGACAGTACGCCTGGTTGTGTGTGGATGTGGATGAATGAGACTGTGGCATGTCGCGACAGTGAACTACAGTGAGTCGGTGCAGTATGGTTTATGGCACGGCGCGTAACTTACTAGTGGTTTTTTGCCGAGTTGATCAACGTGATTGCTTCTGAACAAATTTCACCGCCGCTCGAGCGATGGAGATTTTGGAATCTCAAACGCTTGAATACATGGAATTTGACTGAAGTACTTACGAGCAGTTTTGTAGTCTCGTTGTAAGCTTGAACATAGAAGCCCTTGATGACACCACGACTCCTCCCTTACTAGGTTCACTTTACGTTCGACGAACAGCCTCAAGGTTGAAGGCTTTCGTTTCCGACGCCGACAACGAGCGACAACGAGGCACTTAATTATTTGAACGTTAGGGTCAACACTTACATAAACCTTCGGACTCCAACACGTGCCGTTTTTGGATCTTCAGCTTTCGCAATTCGACGACGTCGATTTTCAACCATCTAACGGGGTCGTGATAAAGCTCAGCGGCTTAGTACAGACCAAAAATGGAGGAGTCGTGGTGTCATCGAAGGCTTCCATATTCAAGCTTACAACGACACTACAAAACTCAGTGTAAGCACTTTAGTCATATGCTATGTATTCAAGTACATGTTTGAGATTTCCTCTATTCCAAGATCTCCATTGCTCGGGCGGCAGTGAATTTTGTTCAGAAGCAAGCACGTTGATCAACTCAGCAAGAAACCACTAGTAAGTCACCGCGTCGTACAATCAACCATGCTGCACCGATGCGAAAGCAGAAACATGGCTCACTGCAGTTCATTGTCGCGACACGCCACTCACTCATCCACACATTCATAGACGATCTACCACGCCGATGAGTCATACGGTTAAATCCAGGACGCAAACTACTCATACTCACATCCCATTCCACGTGTTTTTGCACGCATTTCTGACCAGCGCAACACGGTAAATCGTGGCAATATGAGTGACAATCATCACTGCTGACAGCGTCACTGGCAGATATTGATGCTGTCAAAGCAGCAACGACGGCGACGACGAAGGAGAAACGCATTGTTTGTATATAGGATCAAATAAATCTGAAGGGGACGGTAGGAAGACGGCTTGCTTTTATGTGCTGAATATTGTTCTGGTAGAACTTCATGGCAATGTAGGATGAACCTATCTTCCGGTAAATATATTTGATTCTTCCTCACATGTTCCTAAGAACTTGAGAACGCTGCCACGGGTATTCTCGTGCAGCGTGTATATCAGTCTTGACGGGGCCAGGTGGAAATGACGCGGCACTACTATACATGTTGTGTCGCTCGAAATCTCCATCTGCGTACAGACGGATCAAATAAATCTGAAGGTAGGAAGTCGGCTTGCTTTTATGTGCTGAATATTGTTCTGGCAGAACTTCATAGCGATGTAGGAAGAACCTATCTTCCAGGAAATATAAATGATCCTTCCTCAGATGTTCCTAAGAACTTGAGAACGCTGCCACGGGTATTCTCGTGCAGCGTAGATATCAGTATTGACAGGGCCAGGTGTAAATGATGCGGCACTACCACACACGTTATGTGTTTGAATTTTCATTATCGCCATCTGCAATGAAGCAGATGACGAATGACAGCGGAGGAGTGATACTACGAATCAGTTCTGTGACCCAAGTTATACTTCCGACTGTTTTTTATTTGCAGTATTACACGAGTACGAGGTGGTCATGGAAGATATTCTGATCGCGGCTTCCCTCCTTGTTGGTGTCGCTCGGGTTTATACTTATAATATCTGTGGATGACAGTACAATATCATCTTTGTCTATTATGCACTAGGGCGTTTTACAGAAGATGCTACAAGAATAGGATACAAGAGCACTATAAATAATATACATAGAGCATGCATGCAAGTAAATCATAGTGCAAATAAGTCCTTGGGCATATTCAAACTTCCGACGATCTCATCCGCAGTCTTAAATACCACGAGACTCGAGACGGTTGCGGAAGATCTTCTGGAATTGTGGAACGTGATCAAAGTCCATGAGTGTGTAGTGTTGTCCGGGAACGTCAGTGTATGAGGCCGCGCCACGGCTGAAGCCGTCCCAAGGCTTGAGTTGGTTGTTCAGCCAGTCAGACTTGCTTCCTTTCAAAGGGATGGCGTAGAAGACATCAAGAGCAGCTGGAGGTGGTCGTCAGCGAGAGAACAAAACTACAGGAAGAAGGGCACTCACAAACTGAGCCAGACGGGTTGTAGTCCTTGCCGCATTCAATCAGAGAACCAGCAATGTCGACCCAGTGGTCAAGCTTCTCTTGCGTGAGCTGGAGCTCGATAAGACGATCTGGAGGTGATAGTTTCCACACCACCTCCAGTTGCTCCTTCCGCGAAAGGGGCCTCAAAGTGGGCGCGAGGTCATTGGCGTCTTGCTTTGTTACAAGGCCAAGGAAGTATGATAGGTTGAGCATACCACCAGTCCAGTCGATCTCGTGCATGCGGTCGGCGATATGAGGGGGGATGTTGATAAGACCGACGAATTTGACTTCATCACCCATAGCCTCGAGGCGCTTAGCAACCTCGAAAGCGACAACACCACCATAACTGTAGCCAGAGATGGCATAAGGACCGGTGGGTTGAGTTCTCTTAACTGCAGCAGCGTATGTAGATACCATTTCGTCCATGGAGGTGAAGAAAGGGTGACCTGGCTCGAAGCCACGAGCCCGAAGAGCGTAGAACGGACGCTCATTCTGGAAGTACTTGGCAAGGTTCACGAAAATGAGAACCTCGCCGACACCGGGGTGAACGAAGAATATGGGTGTCTTGTTACCCGTGAGTTGTAAGGGAACGATGGGGTCGTATTCCTCGGTGGTGCTGTCCTTAGAGAGCAAAGCGTTGATGTAGTTCGCCAAGCTGGAGATGACGGGGTGCTTGAGAATCTGAATGGTGGGTATCTCGGGCAACCCAAAGTGCTCTTCGCCTTCGCGCTTGAGTCTGATAGAAAGAGACGTGAGAAGTGTTCATTATCAAAGCTCTTGCATTGCCTACCTGATAACATCAATAGAGGTACCACCGAGCTCGAAGAAGTTGTCGCTTGCGGACATTTCATTCTCGTTGAGGTTGAAGATCCCAGCGTAAATATTAGCAAGAGCTTTCTCAGTCTCCGTGGAAGGGGCAACAAACGAAGCACCGCGTGCCTCGCTCAGAAGCTCTTCAGCACGAGCTATGTGCTTAGCAAGTTCGCCCTGCTTGAAGAGGCTGATGAGGCGGGCTCGCGAGAGCTTTCCAAGAGTAGTCTTCTCCATCTGGTTGATGGGGATGGGGATGACAATCTGCGGAGGGAGGGTGATCATCTTCACAGAGATGTCACGGAGGGCGCGGTGCGTGGCGAACAGTTTCGTGGAAGCATCCTCTCCGTCAAGGTCGAAAGTAGGAGAGTAGAAGATGATGAACCCTTCAGTTTCCTGCCCAGGTGCACGGTAGGGAGCAGCAGCAAGGAAGGAGTGCGTGACACCCTCGATAGTCTGGAGGTGCGTCTCCAGCTCTGGAATGCCGTATGACACACCGTGTACGATGACAGTGTCTTTGATGCGGCCACTGAGACGCATGACACCATTCTCGATGATGCCGACATCACCGGTGCGGTACCAGCCACCTTCAACAAAGCTGGAGGATGTGGCCTCCGCGTCGTTGTAGTAGCGAACGAATACCATGGGGCCACGGACTTGCAGCTCAGCCACTCTCTCCATCCCTGCGGACCGTTTTGCTATCTTCGGGGTCGACGATGCGCATCTCACAACCACGCACAGGGCGACCCAAGTCGAGGAATTCGTGCTTTGGCTCAGTAGTGCTGAGGTCCACCGGATCATAGATACATCCGGCACTAGAATTAATTTAGTTTAGCGACATCGAGGTAGGTCAAAAATAACTCACCAAGTCTCGGTCATACCGAATCCAGCTGAAATGACGAAAGAAACTTTGAGAGGGTCTTTTGCGAGCTTCTTAAGGACAGTAACGAATGACTGGGCAGTCTTCGAAATGACAGCCTCGCCTCCGCTGTTGATACGCTTGATTGAAGAGAGGTCGAAAGCCCCGATAAGATCGGACCTCTTCTCCAAGTCCCGAGTGAGTTTCGCAAGCAAGAAGTTAGGACTAAAGGCGATGTTGATGGACTTCTCGTCGATCAGACGGAGGAAACGAAGAGGATCGGAGAGGATAGCGGAAGCGTGGACGTGAAGTTGAGAGGCACCAAACAATAAGGGAGTGATATGCATTTCCAAGGAACCCGCAACATGGTCGAAGCCGACCCCTGAATGTAATATAAGAATTGGTGACGACATAGCAATAAGAGAACTTACAGTTAAGTACATTAGTCTTCGAAGTCAAACCATATGCCTCTCCTTTGGCGTAGCAAGCCGCCAAAATAGTGCGATGGGTGTGGACGACTGCTTTGGAGAAGCCGGTCGATCCAGAGGTCAAAAATAGGATTGCCTCGTCATCCGGCTGGGCCGTACGGGCGACCCAGTCAGCAGAAACGTTGTATTTTGAAGCGGACGCCTTGAGCTCCGAAAGAAGGTGAATGTCCAAACCGCTTATGGAATTCACCTGGTCAGCTCCGGCTTCATTAGTGAGCCAGATGGCGGAGGAGAACAGGTTTTTGATATGAGCGACATGGCCCTCCTTGTGAGCCTGCTGGGCACTAAGGGCAGGTTGCAAGCACGGGACGTAGCCTGCGAGGAGACAGGCCCAAACAGCAGCCATGTTATCCTCGTGCTCAGTCAGATAGACAACGATAACTGAGCCAGCGGGCTTTTCCCAAGCCAGCATGGCGCGGGCGAGGTTGCGCACATTCTGGTTGAAAGAGCTGAATGTCGTCGCTCGGATGGATGAATCGTGAGCGGAAGATGTGATGAAACCGAACTCGTGCGAAGGGTATCGCTCAGTAGCTTGAGAGAGAACGTCGTGGAGGGTAACTGGGAGTGCAGCAGACATTGCGATACTAATCTATGGGTTACGAGAGATTAAATTTAAGTTGATATGCTCTATGGGGAGAAAGATAAGAAGAATAAGAAGATGAGGCTGCTGGTTGATGCCAATTGAAGAAGACTTGATACCCTTTTTATGGAAGAAGAGGAGCTAGGATCGACCTCGAGGCGCTAAAGAAGTTGTAGGATCGTTACCGGTAATTCCAAGCTAGTGGACATGCGGTTGTAAAGTGACAGAAAACTAGCGCAAAGCAGCGCACAGGCTCGCACAGGACAACATGAAAAGAGGCTAATAAGGTTGCGCCCTGGAGATCGGGATATAATTGCTGACGATGATCGTAGTGATGATGAATGGTACCCGTGGGTGTTTATCTGATATGATGATCCCGGCTTCTCGTTTCAGGAAGGCCCTGGGGTTGCAGAAACTGATTTCGAAAATGGAATGAGAGTCCACCTGCAGCATGCTCTTGGCATCATGACAATTGGTTAACAGAAGGAGATGTTGCACGTCGAGATTCCTATGGACGCACTTCATTCAAGATCTATGATCACGTAAAAAGTTGCAGAGCATGCGTTCACAGTTTCGGAGCTGGGCGCTATCATATACATGAAGTTAGCTCGAGCACAGCAAATCAATTGACTAGCCTGGTACCGTAACATTGAGAACCGCGTTTTCTCCACTGTAGCTAACCGGATAACGTAGCTGCGCCCGCTACTTCACCTAGGCCTCTGTTGCAGTTGCGCTCATTGGGCGCTGAAGATCTGTTATACTGAAGAATAGCCATAGGGCGGGTCTAACCGCATAGAATGATCTAAGCTGTGATTGGCGCATAGTGTGACTCCATTGATCTACTAAAAATCCAAATTGCAAATATCGTGCAGTGGATATTTGGCTCGGGTGAGAGTCAGCGCGCCGGGCCCTGTTTGTCGGCTGTATCAGACGACGAATTACGACGAACGGCTTCGATCTAATCCAAGCATCCAGTGACGATGTGTAGGCTTGGCAGCTACTGTCTCGAAAGGGTGTAAACGTTGAATCACTAGTGGTGGTGCCAAATTCACGAACACCGGTAATTCGACGTGGCAGACGGCGATGTGGTGTCTAAACCCAGCCGGCAGCTGCCTGAAGCTTCCAGAACTCGACTCCCACGACTGCACTAGCAAATTTGCTGCAAATATCTAAGTATTGTCCACTTGAGTATACAACACATACCTAGTAGACTTCCTACAGGCTGCAGCTCTGTTCTTCGCTATGGACAAAGAGTTGCATAGGGGGATGCCCCCTTATTACAGGTCTTGGGGCCCTGTGGAATACCTGGCTTCTACTCTTACATAATCCCGAGCTTATTACTATGAAGGACTGATCACGAGCAAATTGACGGAGCACAGGCTTACCCAAGCTAGCTTATTACTATATGTGCATTTCGCACGATCGCCGAGCTCTTCTCCGATCAATGCGGGGTCGCATCTCCGATATCGACAACATCAAGACTGACACTGCTTTTGATTATCTGGTGGCAAAGTGCGCATTTCTCCGTGAACGTGCAACACACTGGCGGACACGATCCGTGCGGCGGCGAGGAATTTGTGCTTTGGGAGAAGAGTCTGGTTACCACTTGGTGAACCCATTCTCCAGACCATACGAGTCACAACTAACCAGAGGTGTGTGCAGTTGTCAAACATAACAATGCTCAGACTCTTATGGTACACCCTTTGTACTTGCTACCGGCGACACCATAACGGTTGCGGGTAAGTATCATTAAAGAATTCTCTTTTGGATATCTGATATGTTCTTGGAACACGTTCATGTCGGGAAGTCGCGTCAATCAGTTGACGCTAAGACTTTAGAAGTAATCGACACCGTAAGGGTTTGGCCCATCTGTCGCCTCATCGCGGTTGTAAGAGTCCCACTTGGGCTCATCCTGTGATAGTTATTCTCATCCCACAGTTTTAACAAACGGCAACTGCGATTTGGTCAGTCCCTCCCTATTGCCATGTCGAAGAGATTCATAACTTTTGACACGTTCTTCTCGTCAAGGGTCAGCGGGGAGATCATGATCACCGCATCCAGCGAATCATTCATGATTAAGAACTTTACACATGCTCTCTACTCGGCCCCGCAAGTCACTGCCCTCGAGAGTGTTCTCGTCTGATCTCCTATGCCTTACCGTTACTTAGCATGGAAACCATCATCTTTTGCAGCACGTGCACTCGTCGTAGAAGCTCTTTAATTTGGACTCGTATAAATCTCCGAGGCACCTTAGTGATTGTGAGCACGTCTTCATTTCTGTCAAATTTTCGAAGTGTCTTTTGTATACCCGTCGAATTTACATGTTGATCTACATGTCCGACATCACAAATATCGGGCCATGGATACTGAATCACTCGTGGTGTCAGATTTCCCGTACTTTGCTCGAAGGCGAAGAAGGGTGAGCGCTTGAATGTTCACATACTCATTGCTATTACAGATTTCAAGAAATAAGCTAGACTATCATACCATATACGCAAACTCGTTCATCGGGCTCCTGCACCTGTGTCCAAAGCGGTTCATCTCCCTGGCACCAAACCGCACTGTGCCTGAAACGGAGACACAAAGCGAGGAACTCCAACCTTTCAAAGTATTAATGGTGTTAAGCGGAATTTTGGTGATCTTCTCGTCGTCAGTCCCCCATCCAACATGCAAATTAGCAGGAATGCCAGCTCGTGCAGCAGAACGTACGCCTTGGTTTCGTTTTAGAAACAGCAACCAGGCGATGACCAGGGACATGGGGATAACGGAGTACCGTTGAGGTTGCTTCACGGTATAGCTTTGAAACCAACCCGAGGGTGAGGATGTCTTGGAGCTCGAGACGAAAGCCGATCTCTCGCCAAAGCTCAGGATGCAGCACCGCACAGCTGATGCTGGGCGATGCATCGTTAGCTCCCCCAGCGAACGATTTCAATTTATGATCAGTGTGCCACTTGTCCATTCCCGGGTGCCAACGGCAAACTTCCATAGCACGCATAAAGAATGATGGTAAAAATCGGAGGGCGGTCGTATGACTGAACGCCGTTTCATGTACGTCTTTCACAACTTTGACAATCGCACAATGGGAGACGGAGAACGCAATCCCGAAGTAATCACCCGGAAGGTCCTTCTGCTCTAAAGTGGCATTGATCAGGCGTGACATGGAGGCCTGAAGACATCGCTCGTTGTGTAGGTGTGTTGCAATGCAAAAAAACGGCGTCTTCGCGAACACATGTGAACTCCAAGTTGAAAAATGGTATCCCGTTGACATAGAAAATATTGCGATCAAGGTCGATCTCGTAGACCTACTCGATGAAGAGGTCGTTGTGCGGGCGCTGACGTGAAATGTGAACCTATCTTTCCACGGTTGAGAACGTGGATTGCCATTCAACTTGTCCGACATCCCGTTCAACTTCTGCTGCTTGTTTGTGATTGCACGGGGAGATCGCATAGACTGAAGCATGTCCACGCCTGAGAAAGTCCGGGAAAGAATCGCAATGGTTATAGTAAATGAAATCCACATTTCGATAGCGGTACACATAGTACCCGCGAGTGCCCACGCCTGCAGGTAGGATGTCAAAGAGACCTAGACGATGGTCAGTTTATGAATTAAGTAGTAGGCACAGCGTACCAATCCTCCGGGGAGGCAAACTTAAGGGTGTGGATGCGTTAAGAGGTACCCCCGTCCGGTGCACAAGTTTGTTACAAGAATTGTTCCCAGGGGCAGAACGAGTGGCGGCAATACGTTCGGCCAACTTTGAATTTAGTTTGATTACGTGCGAAAGTGAACCGTGTACATTGACCACAACTAACCCCAACTTGATCTCCTTGCGGCAAAGCCTTGGTTAGATTGCCCTGGGGCACGTCAATGTGGCCCTTCGCGTCACAGTAATAGTAAGTACAGTTCTTCAACGTCTTGGAGGCTCTCAC
The DNA here is from genome assembly GCF_016628075.1 of Suillus paluster. Taxonomy (NCBI): domain Eukaryota; kingdom Fungi; phylum Basidiomycota; class Agaricomycetes; order Boletales; family Suillaceae; genus Suillus; species Suillus paluster. The sequence continues at coordinate 64,239 of NW_024537646.1, forward strand.
TTGCCTAGATATAGCTCATGAAATCAGTCAATCGGGAAGCACAATCTCCCCACGAGATGTCAGGAAATGGACTTCACTTGGAGACCATGACCATGCGACATGCAAAGCTCAAAGCGTAGAGACTGCGGGTCACGATATGACCATGTCCGCCTCTGGATCATACGATTCGTATGTGACATTTGTGTCCCTGACGTTTTGCTCTTGACTCAAGTTGTCGAAGGGAACGAACCGAGGACGCTTCCAGAGTGTTCCATCAATCAGCAGAATTCACGAACGACATTTCTTGTCTACCATCAACTTGCATCGACACGGTGATAATTCATCGTGGGACTCACTTGACAGTCGTTGGCCACTCGTGTCAGAAGCCCTCTATCAGCTCAAACATTTCAGTGGTATGTATATATTTCGAATTTTCGCTCGAGGTGGACCCGCAAGTGTTTTCCCTATCAGAAAGTCAGTCGGTAAGAGATCTATCATTCTGCCTATGCCATCACCAACTGTAACGAATATTCTAAAATTGCGGCATCATTCAGATTTTCAGTGATGCTGCGAGCTTAAGACATTCGTGTTCCACAGCGTGTACTTGAACCATATCGTGATCCGTTTCGGCGACTCGGGTCTTCCTCGTGTATACAAGCCGTGATGCGCGTTCGTCAATTCAACTTACCCAAACTGCCTAGGCATAAAATAGGGAGCTGTGCTTTCAGGTGATCGAGCAAGATCTCTTCGGTGACAACTATAGTGGTTATCAGTGACATGCATGCGGTAGATAATATCGCTACAACTACTCATCGTTACAGAACTCTTCTTTACATCGACCTCTGGTATATACTCTTGAACACGTTCTTATTAGGACAAACTTCAAGCAGGACGCCATCCTTCTCATTTGCTTCAATCAGTTGACAGCTAGACTCCTTAAATAATCGACACGGTAAAGGTTTGCATCTGTCGCGTCACCGCGGTTCAAAGGAGTCCACTTGGGCTCATCCTGCGAGAGTTTCTTATAAGTCCCATACGTAAAAAGGAAAGGAAAAAAGTGCAACTGCGAACCTTGAAGAGACGCAAAGCTTTAATCATGTTATTCTCGTCAAGAGTGAATCGGTGGTAGATGCCAGCGGGGAGAACCAAGAGATCACCCGCGTCTACCTGACAACGGATCCATGAATCTGAGGGATGTTCTGGATGATGAACTATCAGCGTATAGCATAGACTGGGTGATTCTCTACTCGCCTCGAACATCGAAAAAGCCGCTGCCCTCGAGAATATATCTGATCTCCTCGTCTTCATGCATGTGCCTGATATTGTTACTGAGCTCGGGAACTATGTTTTGGAAGCATGGCGTACTCTTCATAGAAGCTCTTTAACTTGGACTCGTATAAATCTCCAAGGCCCTGCTTGGTGATTGTGATAACATCTCTGTTCTTGTAGCTTCTTTCCTTTGCAACCGCCTCAATCTCGTTCTGTTGGCTCGTTGGGATGTGCCAGTGCAGTACTCCGGTAGACTTCAGGATCTCATCTGATACAGGGTTTCCGGAATCGTGCAGCAGCCGCTGGTCACCTGGAACGTTGTCGAAGTAGTAGGCACGCATGGTGATGGTATCGCTCCAAGCAGTGTCAGCGTCAATCTAAGACTAGTGATATTAGTAAGATCCTTATCAAATTGGTATGCTAGTAGGGACTGGTTCACTCTCCGTGTCTCAATTGTCAGCGATTCACCATGTATTGCACGCTAGAGTCTTGATGCATTCATAAGAGTCCACTAGCAAGCTTTGTTATCTTCGTGTGGTCTGCAAGTGGGTTCACCCAGTGGTCGCCAGCCTAAGCAGTAACCCTCTTCTCGTTGGATCATATACAGATGATTATACCTATAACAGCCCGAACTTAAGAGATTCTCGAACTCAAGAGTGCTGCGTGATAGCCATTGTGATACATTCAACATCAAGCAAGATCATCAAGTTTGACCAGAGACAATATCTTTTCCACCAGTTATGATACAATTCAGTGTACATTGTACAAGAGTTCTGCTCTGTTGCAATCTAGAAACAACCACAATGTCAATACACACGCCAACCGATTGTCTAATGAAATCAACACACCATCGACGCGAGACAAGGGCCCAAATCTGATTGGCAGCCTCCCAGCTGCCCCAAAGTTCAACTTTCGTGCCTTCTGTCGGATTTCCATTGTCAGACAGGTCTACGCTGAAATTCGTACGATGGGCCAATATCCTGCCCAGCGGTAAAAAAAAAATCAGTCCAAAACCAGATATAATAAAAAGGAGTATGCGTACCTAATGCCTTGGACGCCTGGGACGTCAGAGTCTCTGACGTCCCACTTGGCAGGGGACGAGGTAGCAATGACCTGGACGCCATCACGAAGCTCGCCTTCAAACCCAAGGAATTGTCCGGAGCCGACGGACTTGATGAACCAGCCATGGTCTTCCCCGTGTCCACGCTGCTCGAAGATCCACTACGGACCACGCAGCTAGTCAGTGCAACCCTTCTGCAGCAGTATGATTAGTGCATTACCGCCTGGTTGGGACCATTGTGGTCGTGATATCCGATGACTGCGGATTAACGCAACGTCAGCATTGGCTTTGAACACTACTAGAGTGGGGGTGATGCGTACTGGAACGGTCATCTCCACCCGAGAGGTCGAGGACAGTACCTCCCTTACAGTTTCTGAGAGTGTAAATAGCGTTGTTCTGAATGCAAGCCATGATGGTATGTGATTAGAATGCTGCCAACAGCGTCGTATTTATACCTGACCAGGGAATATGTCAAACGTTCGAACGGATTTCCAAGCTCCAGGTCTTCAATCACGAATCGATACTGAAAGGGGCTCGTTCATCCCGATGAGTTGGATTTTATCAGCAAGACGCCGCTATCGATGGCACTATGACGAAAAATCAGTGATCAGACAGGGGTTATCTTTGCGCCTCGGGGGTAATCGGGAGAGAAGCAGGCCCTCATGATGCTTGTACACGTAATCCCCGTCATACCAAGACCACTGCTTAGTTCTCGCCAAGAATCGACTAAGAATCAACTAGCAATCAACGATCATCTGCTAGTATGCGAGAACATCCAAAACACGTAAGTATTGATGGGATCCTATATGGTGAAATAGAGCTTGTCACCTCGACCTATCATACAAGGGACTTGCAAAGCATGTCTTCAAGTACTCAGTACTCAGGCACAATAGCAGCGTACGTCATGAACGCATCGACGTAGCTTCGCCGACCCAATCTGTGCCTCGGCGTCGGAAGGAGGCATAGCTGTTACAGGGGTGACCCAGGGCGGTTGTTTGTGACCAACGACAGCTCCAGCTCCACCATCTGGACCCTTTGCGCCTGCATTGAGATCCGGAGTCGTGAATGCGGTCGAGAGATCCACCACTCGCACAGTATCAAGCCTGGAATCTGTGGCGTTCTCACGCGGCTAATGTCCCGGTCGAGATCCCTGTCTGCAAATCCGCTCGCAGACACTGAAGAGGTGAGCATGCCACTCGCATGCCCCATCTCCTCCACCTTTCCTTCATTCTACTCGACAAAGACTGTGGAACCCAGTCCAGAGCGATAGCCGTAGGGGGTGCTAGTACCGCTGTTGGCTCCACTTCCTCCGTTCGCACCCACAGAGCATTCACATTGGTCCGAAGTGACGTACCACCGCTTACGACCCAGCGTTTGTCATGCAACCTCCTGGTGTCCTCCTCGAACCCACCGGGTCCTCGACAAGTACTTGATCCATCGAACGTTCCTTTCCCCCATCCACCGCGCGAAATACACACTGCCAGGGAGATCTGCGAGTTAATAGCCTATGTTCCAGTTCTCCAGTTGGACGAAATCATTGCCATGACCCGATTAGCCTTGTTTTTCGAGACACCCCTCTCCCACTTCAACCTGGGTGCTGGGCGTGAAGATAGGTGTATTGAACACATTGCCTACAAGATTTGCAATGGAGGAGAAGTTGGAAGCTGCGCCAGTGACGAGCATTCTTGCAGAGAGCGAGGAATAATCATATGAATCGAAAGAGACTCCAAGGCGGGATACGATGTTTGGGCGAGAACTTTGCCCTCATGGCGTTGAAGGACTAGATGTTTGTGCCACGTCCCCCCGAGACCGGCTGATATTCGAACTAAAAACACCAGTGGCGATCATCCTTGAGTATCGAAAGCGGAATGAGAGGACCTGACTCTCGAGGAGACACTAAGGATTTGCATGGAGGTCTCGGAATTCATTGACCTTGATACCAGTCTCGAAACGATAGATGCCTTTGACATGTGACACTGACTAGGATAGTGAGTAGCTGTCGCCCTGTAGGAGCCAAAAACTGAAGAACTTATCGTCAAAGAAATGTTTTGAATACATTTGCATGTACAAACCCTATGGTTCGGGCAACTAGCCGATCAAACGCTCTCCAGCTCTTCGTATTCGTGTCCCTTACAAGAGCACGCGGAGCGTTTCTGCAAATAAACACGAGAAGCTAATTCAGTTGTGAGAAGAGGCGGTCGCATACCTGGTGAGCATGGCGATGTATCGTCGCGTTTTCGCTAGCATCTTGAGCAGCATGGGGTAATTGGCTATAAAGTCGAGTTGGTAGGCAATGCTGAGTGGGTGTGAGGAGGGCATCCATTGGTCCAAATGAAAGCACTGTGTCTCCAGAGACAGACAAAGAGATGGGTATGAGGAAAGGTAAAGGGAGTCGCGGGTCCAATGCGGGAAATGAAGGGATGAGTGTCGATTTCCACGACGCGACAGACAGCATTCTGTAAAGTGGTATGTGTCACATCGGGACGCGGTCTTCACTTTTTGGATACGAACGAGTTACCAGAGCACAATCACGGATTGTTTTTATCCTCGTTACATTGTGATTCCTAGTCAATCTTTTGATCTGTTGCCGCTAACAATTAGACTCGTGACCAGTCCGTCTATGAGGCAAACCGTAAACGACCATTGCTTCTGTGGTACACGAAAACACACCTGTTCAATGTCTTCAGCAGACGCGAGTTTTTATAGCCTGCCGCATCAACTGCTTCCTGTTTGTTATCATGGAAGAACAAGGTTTTCGGAATCATCATGGAAGCTGCATAGTCAGGTGGGATGAGACAATCAAAGTTGCGAAAACTACGAGGGCCACCGATCAGAGGTGTTACAGCATAGATTATGTTCGGTCGATTAGTCGAAAGAGTCACTGAGTGATTGAATATAGTTGATGGGGAGCCGTTCTGCTATCAACGAGCGAGCGAAGGAATCTAGTCCATCCAATAATGCTTCCCGCACCGGTTGAATGATAGCATTCCGTCCATTGAAGTTGTAGAAGGGATACATACATATGCGCGACGCGTCGCACCAACATTCAAACATTAATTTCATTATTAAATCTTATCCATGTCGAAAATTTGAGTTTTTCCATTGGTTAAAGATCACGTTACTACTCTAACCCGCGGCGGTTGTCAAGTGGTACGTTTCGGTGGGCCTAACTCTACTACGGTTAGGCCCACCGAAACGTAACACTCGCAGTAACTCGCAGTGCTAACCGTGCGCCGTTGGTTCTAGAGTCGACAAGGTATCAAGGAGAGAGTAGAGTTTAAAATGGATGGCTCGGATAGACTTTCGTTCGTCAAAGAAGATGTGACGTCGAGTATTTAGCGTATTAGGCTCGAAGACGACGACACAATAAGAACACTCTCATGAGGTAACGGACGGGGTTGAACGTTGAAATCTGGTATTCTGGGGAACGAGAACGTTGCCCTAAGTATGTGACACTTACCCGTATTTAAGCTAGTGAGTTACGATAAGAGACGCCCGGGAAATGTAGGAAACGATAGGTAATGGTATGTATGCATGGCGTCTCTCACGAATAAGCATTGTAAAGGCACAAAGCCAGAGATAGGAAGAGAACGATCGTAATACTTGGGACTGGAATGGGATAGAAACGGAACGCGGCCGTTACAATGAGCTAGAGCATTTTTGGCCCATGGTATGGTCAAGGTGACTGTGATCGCAATAGTCAGAAAACCCCGCCCAGAGGGCAACTGCAGACGATTTAGTGCGATGAATACCTTATTTTGTGATGCAGTAGGATTGGAAATGACCGATTGTTGGGCCTGATTCTTTTGAGCACGGCGAAATGCAGCGTTCTCCGCCTCCGTCTCATCCACCCATTTCTTTTCATCGGCCCTCAAACCACCCGGAAAAAATACTGGAATCAGCGACACTCCAACTCCGCGTTCCAGCTCTTCCGCCTCTTGCAGAGCCTTGAAGACCTTATCATCGTGCACCTCACGGGGGCGTTCGAGGTGAAACCCAAGTGCAGCTGCGCTGCGTGAAGCGCCAGCGGCAATCAGGTTCTGAATCATGCCAAGACCACCGATTCCGAGTAAGAACCATGCATCATCTTGTAAGGTCTGCACAGTGAGGAGGTGAACGATCCAAAGGGTGGCAAGGATAAGAGTCATGATAGAAGTTGAACGGAATAACTCCAACCGCGCGGCAGCAAGGTCCTCAAGCCTAATCCCTGTCTCGTCACTAACAATAACAATGACACTGTTGCTACCATTACCACGCGTCAGACAGATAATCTCGCGCTTCCCCACTGGCCGTGCTTTCCATTTCTCTGCGCGCCACTTGGGGCAAAGCGCCGCCAATGAGCGCCAGTAAAGTGCCGCCGGCCGTGATTATGAAAATCAACCAGTCTTGACTGCGGATCACCGGAACGACAGAAATGACGAGTTGTGCAACGATAACGGCGATACCGCTATAGTATACCCAGTCTTTACGAGGAATACCAGCGGGTTTGGACTTGGAAGCGAAGTACATTGAAACAGTGAGACCACTATGACTCCGATAATGAGGGGACCGGTGGTCGCGCAGGAGTCGGCCGAGAGGCCAAGACATGTTTGTGCGAACGTATCCGTTTTCTGCGTTTACGACGATGGACGGACAGTCAGATGGGGGCATAAGACGGCCCTCCCCAACAGCAGAGAGCAGGGCGCTGAAGGAGTAGGCGACCCAGCCAAATGAGAAGGCAACGGGGGTAAAGTAAGACGGGCCGCTGCCTGCGAGCTGTGCAATAGCGCGCTGCACGACGTCGCCGCCGATGATACTGAGAACGGAGAGGACACCACTGGGGATTTTGCCATTGCGACTTGAGGTCGTGAAAAGACGACTGTCGGGGCCAAAGCTGTGAATATTGTGAAGGAGGCATCACGGAGATATTGAACGTTTACCGTCGTGAGCCAAGTTCAGATGCTCCGAATAATGGATCCGCTCTTATAGAAGCTTTAGCGCCCCAAACCTTCCTTCCACTCCAATTCCACTCCACTGTGTATCTGCGAGATCTGACGTTAGCCTATCATCAAAACGCACCTGCCGCATGTCGTGCTTTCAACCCCAAAGTTCAAATCGGTTCACATCGCGCCTATGCCAATACAAGTTAGGACCCTGGACGATCAACAATCTATCGGCATCGAGACTCGAGTGTGGAGACTTGCCACTTTAATATAAGGTTGTGATGTCCCATCATTCTGATTCATTCAAAATCGCGGCGAAAAGAGGGGAGTCTCAAAGGTACGTGATTGCAACCAACTTAGGAAATTTCCGACAAGAATTGAGTGGGCGACACAGAGTTCAGACGTTCCACGCAATGCCACCAGGGAATAGCTTAGTTGCAAGAACGACTGGTCTACAACAAGTGAGGTACTGGGGCTTTCGTAGGTTTCCTATAAACGAGACACGTGAAACGTACGGTATTACAGGCGTGCTCAGCACGCTAGAATGTCGTAGTCAAGAAATAAGTAACTGGCAAGAAGAAAGGGAAGGTTTCAAATGGGACGGGAGGCATGTGAACACATATTGTAAAGGGGAAAGCAAATTCAACAGCATAGAAGGCGACTCCACCGGGCGAATTCACCACCTCCAAGGCGGAATTCACGCGCCGGACCGGCCAAGCGGGAGCTCAAGGCACGGTACTGCGCATCAGACAGAATGACATAGGAGCGTCTGTAGACCGTCCCATCCCCGTTCTCCTCCAAAAGCAGGGCCCTCCCGAGATCTTTACCCAAATCCTGTGGAAAGATATTATGAAGCCCGGGATAGGGTCTCAGCTTGCCAATCAGTACGAGGTAAGCGCGTACTGGTTGATGAGGTCGATGTTCACGTATCCACCTGGAGCCGTCTGCCGCCACGAATGCAGGGGAAATGATCTTGTGCACCAAAGGCACAGCAGGGGCGGAAAATTTGAGGTATCCGCGATCATCCATCGACCCTGATGGGAGGTCATCGAGCCATCCTGTCCTAGCATCTAGCAACTCTGCCACTCGACGCCTCCCCAGCATTGCTGGTTTTGCCACAGACATGCGCGGAAACTTTGGGAATGCAGAGAGCCCTTTTACTGGGGGAAGAGAGATGAATGGAGCGAGCCAACTCGCGCGTTGTCCTTTCTGTAGTAACCCTTTCGCAAGGGCAATGGTTGCACTTTGCCGTTTGTCCTGGAGTCCTGAAGTCCTTGGGGTTGAGCGTTACTCCGAACGCGCCCATGATGCTGAACACAGGTATCCACGGGGCGTGAAGATGAACGCATCAGTGAGCATCGCCAAATTCCTTGACGATAAGCATCTTCTACCTCACTTAGAGAGCGGCGTGCTTGTGTAACAGCGAAGCGTGCTTCTGAAACATCGTGAGCTACTTTTTCAGGAGCGAAGCCCGCTTTTGTAGTGATAATGCGTTGTGTTTCTGTAAGATCGCGTTGTTTTTCTTCAACAGTGTCGCGTGCTTCTGTAACAGCGTGGCGCGCGTCTGTAACAGCGAGGAATGCGGTGACATGGGGATCATTTGTGCGACCGACGAGATTGATTAATATTTGATGCCCCCCCTGTTCTGTGAGGATAGGGAGTGTCCCGTCCTTCCCGAGGCAGTTGCACTGAAGGGCGATATCAAGGGTACACATGGCCGACTCTCCTGGGCTAACTTCGCTATAATGGAAATTGGCTCCGTCCTTTCCGTAGATATCCACCTTTCCGTGTATCCAACGAAACAAGACAAATGCGTTTTCCAGTTGTGCTATGGCTTCTTGGAACGTCCACGAACGCTGGATCCAGGTGGTGTCTTCCTCAACTCGTGCAAGTCTGCCCATTCCACCAGGCAGAATGATGCACATCCTACATTTGGAGTAGATGTCCCACATGTGCATGATCTGCCAGTCCTTGTCCTTTTTAGCCTTCTCATCACGATCCTTCTTCTCGGGAGTCCTGACATCGGGAGCCTCGTCATCGTGATCCTCCTGCAGCATGCAGAGTTTGTCAAGCCAGATGTACCTGCAACCTTTGGCAGACTTGTTCTTGAGGTTGTCACCGTCACTTGTAGCAGCCTTGCACGCATGTGTGAGGACATCGATGCTGACGGGCTTGTACTTTTTAGGGCCCTTTTCTCTCTCTATTTTTCCAGTGCCCTCGACAGTGAATGTGTTGTACGTGTTATTGTTATTGCGAGGTAAGCCCTCCCAGGGGTACGATATAGCTGCGTAGGAGTAGGAAGGGATATCGAGGCTGGAGATCTCGTGGATTGCGAGGACTTGTTCATTGAGAAATCTTCCGCAGTGGATGAGGCGGAATTTGCCAGGGGTAGCGTATGTGGAGATGTCTAGAGTAATACCTCTGAGTTCACCAAGTGGTATGGCAAAAATCTGATTATCCACTGTGTCACTAGCATCGTGCCACGCCTCCACGAACTTGTCCACGATTCGCATGTTGGGCGGGAGGACGAAAGGCGAAAAAACTTGGACAAGAAGGCAGACTTGGCAACACCTCTTATCCGAGCCGAGTTAGGGAACGAGGACTTCGCGAGACGACATCCTTTCATTTGATTCATGCTTGACGCGATGGAACATAGTATTAACATGCACCATGCACGTTTACATCAGAGGAAATATAAAAGGAAACCGTGGCTGTGCTGTCAAGAGGAAAACACTTGTTTCCGTATTGATTTCGACGCGAAAAAAAAACATATAGCAGACCATGTAGGGGCGCGATGTTTTCCAACACAAAAATCTATCCGTCGAACATGTGGGTGTGGGTGCATATACCAACAGGACCACTGCTCGAACACGGGTTAAATTACTTACCTTATGGACACGAAGGAACGATTGTCTTTCTTCGATTAGTCTAGCTAGAATAGCCTCGAGGCTTGAAGGCCTTCGCTTCAGACGCCGACAATCGAGGTACTTACATAAATGATTTGAACGTTAGGGTCAACACACAAATATTGTATAGCTGTGTATGGGAAGGAAGATATCGGGATACTCGTGGATTGCAAGGACCAGATCTCCCCCTGGATAATCCAGAAAGTCAGGAATTGACAAACTCTGGGCTACTCCGGGTCCGTCTGGCCTGTCTGTCTGGCTATGTAGGTCAATTCATGTTTTCAAATCGGTACAAAGAGGGTCACCTGGAACCATTGTAACAACATTGAATTTGTTTTACGATTCAGCGGTAGCCTACAATCTTGCTCTCGCGAGCCAAGTTTGTTATGTAGGTTCATCATCCCAACCAAAGGAAAGTGCTTGTCCTGAACCTGCAGCGTCAACCTCATGGTGATGGAAGTAATCATGAAGTATAGTGCTGTGGGGCCCGTATTTCATGGCTGAATCCTGATTCCACAGCCTATCGGGTTGGCAAGTCTCCACACTCAAGCATCGGTATCGATAGGCTGTTGGTCGTCCAGGGTCCTACCTTGTATTGACATAGGCGCGACTCCGGCGCTACGTGAATATACAGTTTGAATGTGGAAAGCACGACATGCGGCAGGTGGCAATTGATAATACGCTAGCGTCAGATTTCGTCAGATACATAACGGAGTCCCAGTAGAATTGGAGAAGGATGGTTTGGGGCGCTAAAGCTTCTATAAGAGCGAATCCGCATCAAGTTGGCCTTCCTGAACTTCGTGTCATCGACTCACGACGGTAAACATTCAATACTTTTGTGATGCCTCCTACACACTCACAGCTCTGACCCCAACAGCAGTCGTCTTTTGACAGCCTCAGGTCGCAATGGCAAAATCCCAGTGGTGTCCTTTCCGTTTTCAGTATCATCGGTGGCGTGCGTTCGGACTTGGTGGACCAGCCCTGCTCTTCTCCGCATACATGCTGTTCGAAGATCCACTACGAACCGCGCAGCTAGTCCCAATGGGTTCACCCAGTGAAACGATAACCTTATCAGAACCTACAACAGCCTTGCTCGAGCATCACAGCCATTAGGTTGCAAGCAAGCAGAAGGTTAACGTGTTCAACGTCAAGCAAGATCGTCAAGTTCTACCAGAGATGATATTTCTTTTTTCCACGAGTGGTATACGCACACGACAATTCACATTATGCGAGAGTTCTGCTCTGTCGGACTTGCAATCTAGAAACAATCACAATGTCAACACACACACTTACCACTTGTCTAATGAAATCAACGTACCATTTTACGAGGCACAAGAGTCCAAATCTGATTGGCGCCCGGCCAGCTGCTCCAAAGGTGAACTGCCGTGCCAGATGTCCCATCCCCATAGTTAGACAGGTCTACACTGAATTCCTTATCATGAGCGAAGACACATATCCTGTCAAGCGGTTTAAAAAATCAGTCCACGGCCAGACACGCACTAAAAGAAGGGGTGTGCCACATACCTAATGCCTTGGACATCAGAGTCTTTGATATCCCACATGAAAATAGTCGAGACAGCAACGAGCTTGGTGCCATCGCGGATCTGGCCATCAACCCCAAGGTATTTTCCAGAGCTGACAGACTTGATGGACCAGCGCTCTCCGCGGTGCTCGAAGATCCACTACGAACCGTGCAGCTAGTCAGTGCAACCCTTCTGGCAATGGTATGATCAGCCAAGTACCGCCTGGTTGGAACCACCGTTGTTACCATAACCGATGACTACAGGTTAACGCAACATTAGCACCTTGGGATGGAGTAGGGATGACGCTTACTGGATTTTTTATCCCCACCATGGAGGTCAAGGACAGTGCCTCCCTGAAAGTTCCTAAGGGTGTAAATCTGGTCGACCTGAATGTTAACCATGATAGTGGGTGCTCAAATTTCGTCAACGTTCGACTTGGACATGGATCTCGGCCCACGGTTTTCCAAGCTCCCAGTCTTCAATAATGAATTGATACTGAAAGTGGCTGGTTCATCCCGATGAATTGGATTTTATAAGCAGGGCGCCGCTATCGATGGCACATGGCGAAAGATCAGTGATAAAACGGGGGTTTTCTTTGCGCCTCGGGGGAAATCAAGAGATAAGCAAAGGCTACTAGCATCAGTGTTTGGACCCGTCGAAAAACTATTGTTGAATGATCCCTGTTAGGTATAGTCTCAGACTTCTAGTCCTCTCCACCAATGAGAGCGCTCGCTTAAGCTAGGGAAAGCTTCAAATTGTCAACATAACTTACATAAAAGAGAGGCCTTTCCCAGATGTAGGTCTCGTGCGCATGATGTTTGCACGCATAATCCCCGTCATACCAAGGGCATCATAACGAAATAAGTTTACGCCAAGTTGAAGAATCGAAACGCTAAGAACCGACTCGCAATCAACGATCATCTCCTAGAGCATACCAGAACATCCAAGACGCGTAAGTATTGATGAGATCCTATATATACAACAAATCGTGAAATCTTGTAATTTTTTGCACCAACTCACAATGTACAATACGAGAGCTTTTCACCACCACCCCACCAAATCATACAAGAGACTTGCAGAGCATGCCCTCAAGCCGGCAGTACTCAGGCACGATAGCGGCGTACGTCATAAATGCATCCACGTCTGCTTCAGCGACCTTCGCTAACCCGATCTGTGCCTCGGCATCGGAAGTGGGCATCGCTGTTACAGGTGTCAGGGTGGTCGTTTGTGGCACGGCAACTCCAGCTCCGCCACCTGGACTTCCTGTGCCTGCATTGAGATCAGGAGTCGTGAATGCGGTCGAGGGCGCTCCGAGAGATCCACCGCTGGTGACGGTATCGAGCGTAGAACCTGTGAGCGTTCTCATGCGGCCGAGATCCCTGTCTGCAAATCCACCCGCAAACACTGAAGAGGCGAGCATGCCGCTCGCGCGCTCCATCTCCTCTACCTCCTCTTCTTCTTCCTCGACAAAGACTGTGGAGCCTAGTCCAGAGCGATGGCCGTAGGGGGTGCTAGTACCGCTATTGGCTCCACTGCCTCCGTTCCCACCAAGAGGAGCATTTACATTGGTCCGAAGTGGTGTACCACCGCTTGCGACCCAGCGCTTGCCATGCAACCTCCTGATCTCCTCCTCGAATCCACCGAGTCCTCGGCCAGTGCTCGATCCACCGATAGCAGAACTACGCTCCTTTCCCCATATCCATCGCGCGAAATAAGCACCTCCGAGTGACGCACGACCAGGGAAGCCAGCAGCAGGTGCATTGCGGTGAGGTACCACTTGAGCGGAATCAACCTGGGTGCTGGGCATGAAGACGGGTGCATTGAACACATCTCCTGCAAGATTTGCAACGGAGGGGAAGTTGGCGGCTGCCCCAGTGACGAGTATTCTTGCAGGGAGCGGGGAGTAATCGTATGGATCGAACGAGAGCCCAAGGCTGGATGCGATGTTTGAACGGGAATTCTGCCCTTGTGGCGTTGAAGGACTAGGCGTCTGTGCAACGTTCCCCCTAGACCGGTTGATATTCGAACCAAGAACACCGGTGGCGATCATTCTTGACCACCGAAAGCGGAATGAGAGGACTTGACTCTCGAGGAGACACCGAGGATTTGCACGAAGATCTCGGAACTCGTTCACTTTGATACCAGTCTCAAAGCGATAGATGCCTTTGACGTGCGATAGTGGGTAACTGTCGCCCTGTAGGAGCCAAAAACTGAAGAGCTTATCGTCGAGACTATGAAGAATTAAGAGAAACGTTTCACATATATTTGCATGAACATACCCTATAGATCCACCAGGTGGCACGATGGCAACCAGCCGATCAAACGCGCTCCAGCTCTTCGTGTACATGTCTCTTACAAGAGCACGCGGAACGTCAGCGTTTCTGCAAATTAATGTGAGAACCTATTCAAGCTATGAGGCGAGGCGATTCCATACCTGCTGGTTAGCATGGCGATGTATCGTCGCTTTTCGCTAGCGTCTTGGGCAGGATGGGGGAATAGGCTATAAAGCCGAGTGGGTAGGTAATGTTGAGCAGGTGTGAGAAGGGTATCCATTGGTCCAAATGAAAGCACTGCATCTCCAGGAGACGGACAGAGGGATAGGTATGAGGAAAGGTAATCAGAAGTGAAGGGAGTGACGATTGTATCTGCAAATACATGAGCGCGTTGCACACACGTCGTAACAAATTAATCTCACCGGGTTCGAATCCGTATCGTTCGCATAGATACCGCGAGATATGGGCTGCCTTTCTTCCACCAGCGACCTCCACGTCGCCCATCCACGTTCGAATCCTCCGACCTTCTTCCCGACTTCCACCTAAGATCTCTAAAACACCCTCGTCCCAGCGCCCCAGTCCAGGCGCACCTTGTGCACCAGCGCCAGCATGCACCCACATGCCGGTCGCGCAGGCCTCTGACTCCCCCATGTTTACCCACTCCCCCACAATCATACTTGCAAGAAATTGGCTAGCAAGCTGTATCTTCCCCGTGCGTGACCAGACGTCAGATGTCCAGGACTCGCGAACACGGAGAAGTTGGGCAGCCAGGAGTGACGCGTTGGCGCATGTGCCGACGCGAGCAGCCATAAGGTCGGGCCCTCCAAGGAGGGCTTCGAGGGCGAGGGCATGGGTGTGTGCAGACGTATCTTGAGCGACTGGTGTGTTCGGTAACGAGAAAGTGTTGGGAGGAAGTTGAGAGTGAAAGGGGAGTCGCGGGTCCAATGCGGGAAATGAAGGGATGGGTGTCGATTTCCACCACACGATAGCATTCTGTAAAGTGGTACGTATCACATCAGGACGCAGTCTTCACGGTTTAATACGAGCGAGTACCTGAGCACAACCACCGATTGACTTTATCCTCGTGACATCGTGATTCCTAGTCAATTTTTCAAGCAAAAAATCTGTTGCCGCCAACAATGTTCAACCCGGTTATGTTTATAGGGGGGAAGTAAACAATATTTCCCGAGCACGTGATGGATGATCGAAAAATCCAAATTGGTTATTATAAGTCGAAGCAAAAAATTTGCTTCCGCCAGTTCACGCACCAAGAGCCTTGACCCACATATCTACTGGCGTAGTGTATGCATCTCCGGGAGTAGTGAAAATTCCTCCTTGTGTCCTAAAAAAATGTTAGCTTTCCAATAAAATGACGCTAGATGCGAGATGAAGAAAGCGCGTCGCAGTATTTTGGGAGAAATCCACTGAAAGTGGGAGACGGAGGAATAGGACATATGACACAACTTGGAGCACGTACTGATATTCTGGCAATTCTGAATCAAAATCAACGCATTCTACTCCCACTAGCTCCAAGCTCTCGTCCACGATCGATGCGCGCAGTTGATCGGTAGCAAGTTCAAGGCCAAGAAATAGGGCGGGACCTGACTTTGGACCTGGTGCCATCGTTAGTTGGATTAATTGAGGGTTCAGTTATGGATCGACGTCGTGATTGCAAATCTATGAGGTGGAGAAGATAATGGTATCGGGTATAACTGGCAGATGATGATATATTTTTTCAAGAAAAATTGGCAGGCAGATCGTCTGGCCCCAGTCGGCCACGGCAGCCTGTGGTCGTAAAGAAGAAAACAAGAAAAAAAGCAGAGAAGAACAATTATGAAGCAACGCAGCGAATTCGATTCTCAGGCTCGCGTCTCCAAGTGCAGGAGTACATGTTCATCCAGAGCAGACCGTTCCCACGCTGTTTACATACTATTTTTCTTCCTTGACCTCCTTGAGTTCATGCGCCAGTTTGACGACATCATTCTAAAACCAGTTGTTTATGAAGTCAGGCAAGAAATGACAGCAAACCTACTCCTTCAC
Organism: Suillus paluster; assembly: GCF_016628075.1. Classification (NCBI taxonomy): domain Eukaryota; kingdom Fungi; phylum Basidiomycota; class Agaricomycetes; order Boletales; family Suillaceae; genus Suillus; species Suillus paluster. The sequence continues at coordinate 80,211 of NW_024537646.1, forward strand.
GAGTAATCTTCACAGCAGGGTCTCCCGTTCTCGCAATGCGAGTTACTGTATTGCCCTATGACATAGCCGCATATGAGCCGAGCGATAAGGAAACAGAAACGAAAGAAGACTTTGCGCCTTACCTTATTGCTCGTTACTTTAGCTTTACCCTCCTCGACGATCTCATCCACCTTTCCGGATGCATTCCCGCCTCCCCACCTCCACCTGTACAAACGGAGGGGTTTCGATGTCAGTTCACAACCGCCTGTATCAGTATCTGACGTACGAAACTTCTTGGCCTTCTTCAATTCTGTTTTCCATGTCTGTTTCTAGTAGCGGGAGGATGAGATGATGTTGGCGTTTCAACAGATTCGCACCCCCCTGAGAGCTCCGATCATGCATTCGGGCTGCAGCCACTACGTCATTTCTATCTAAACCACGTGTTTTTGCACATCTGAACTGAAACACGAACCCCTTGGCAGCCTGTAGGCGGTTGTGGGATGCGTATCGCCAGTACCCCGTTCCTACGTTTAGCTCACGACCATGCCTGACTGCTATTGATGTATTCCACGCCATTCTCTTGTGGACCGGCTGAACAAGCAATCACCACAATATTTGAGTAGATATATATCATTGCAGGCGTAGGTTTAGTAATCTACGGACGAGATCAGAAGAGCGCGGGAGCGTAGACGATGGTACAGGACAATGCAACGACAACAGTAACTTGCAGAAATACGTGACAACTAAACAGTAAGACGGCAACAAGGGAATAAAAGCATCGAGGGGTACAGAAAATGCAACAATAACATGGTCGATCGAATCTCTTACTAGATACCTATGTGAACAAACACGATCTGCTGTTCTAGCGGAATCTTCTTGCGCAACGACTTCACACCCTTGTGCAACGCTACCGCAGCTCGTGTGCAGTCCGATCTCCCCGAACCATCGACCAGGTTGTCGTAAAATGCAGACACGATCTGCCCTGCGATCCTGTCGTCGACAGACCACATAGAACCTATCACGCTGCGAAATCTGGATAATTGCATAGCCGCAGTGAGAGCCGTGACGAAGGCTGCATGAAAAAGCATTTATGGAAAGACAACAAGTGGCTACCCTGACGACATGGAGGTGGCGCGAAGAAGATGAAAAAAGAGCAACATGCTGATCTAGGAATTTTAATGCGGTCTGATAGGTGATCACTATAGAACCATGGTTCGTCTCCTCAGCAGAGGTGACCCACGATCTGGCAGCATAAAGATCGTAACGAGAGACTGTAGGAGATGCTTTGGACAGTTGTGAATAAAGATTAAAGGCCTCGTTCAAGTTTAATGATAGACCCTGCCGCTTGAATCTATGGTAAATGGTGCTCGCAAGGCTCAGGAGAGAACCAGATCGATCATAATGACCGGAGGGACGGAGCACCAGTGCAGCTGGATAGAGCTCGATGGCCTCATCAAGGTCAGACATGACACCCCGTTGCTCGAACCTGGCTTCAAGGCTGGAGGCAAGGCTGGTGAGAGATCCAGGTCGATCAGAATGGCCGGAGGGAAGAAGCGCCAGTGCAGCCTGATGGAGCTTAATGGCCTCATCAAGGTCAAACAGGATGCCCTGCAGCTCGAATATGACTAGAAGGCCGTTGGCGAGATTGTTGCGAGAAGCAGATTGATAAGAAGAACCGGGGGAACGGAGTGCCAGTGCGGCCCGATGGCGCTCAATGGCCTCATCAAGGACAGATAGGACGCTCCCCTGTGTGAATATGTGCTGGAGATAAGCGCCAAGGTGGTTGAGGGACACGTTGAGAGGCTCGGATTTATCAGGATCGCCAGGAGGAAAGAGCAGCAGGGCATTTCGATGCGAGGGCAAGTCCGTCTAGAACCCTGGGTCGATCAGGATGACTGGGAGGATAAAGTACCAGTGCAGCTCGACCACGCTCAATAGCCTCATTATTGCCAGATAGGTCGCCCTCCTGGAATCTGTCGTGACACCTTTCGGTAAAGTCGCTGTAACAGGTGCAATGTGAATGGCTAGGGGGACATGATTGCAAGGCCGGTAAAAACCGCTCCATGCCGCTTGCTATGTTATTGTACCGAAAAATAACAAGTTGAACAATGGACTAGGGGTTCCAAGGGCAAGGGCCACGCACCTCGACCATTTCCGTAGCTTAGTCAGCACATGGGTCACATGTTCGCAGTGTAGCATCACACAATCTCAGTCGATCTGCATGTCATCTAGGTCTCAAGCATTCGACACTGCTCCAACGAGAACGCAAACTGTCAAGAATGCGAGTAGCAGAACGGGGCGAAGACAATGATATCGATATTGCAGCTGTTACTGCTATGCGTCTTAGCAAGGTAGATAAAGGGGAATATGGATACGCACGGAACGAGTAGAAATTCGAGCACGAGAACAGCGGAAACCTGTGAGGGCGGTGGGTTTTTCAAGCTGGGCGCGCCAGTGCTTAGTATACGTTATGAGTAGTCGCACAATAACCGCTAAGATCACATGTAAGCTGTGTGTGAGAGACTATGCGACAAGGAACCCGCCGGAATGGTTGTCAACAGCAAGAATACGATACTTACGGATCAAAATTAAGTCTGTAAGGTACTGACACCTCCTTATACTGCATTACACTCTGACAGATTAATGGCGGTCATTTTACACACAGCAGTATGGAAACAGCAGGACCTTGGGCCTTGGCATGAGAAAACCCAGCGACGTGTCGATATTGAAATTCTGCAAATTAGGAAGGTATACTGAAAAAACATTGGAAAAACATGAGAGATTTCACAAGGATTGCAAGCAACAGGATTCATCATGTGACGCAGGGTACTGGACGCGAGGAAGGTGAGGGGCATAACAAACCGAGGACTATTCGCATCCAACAAGGCTCATCCATGTTCTACATTGCTCCAAATCGTCCTGCAGAAAATTTATGGGCTGATCATTACAAAAAATATCATGAATGGCGCTCACGTCGCGTATTTGAAGCACATCCAGAACATCCAGAACGACATGCTGCACAGTACTCATCGCCTCGCATACATACGCCTCCCAGGGAACTGCCTTGGTTGCGTTATCTGGTGTGCAAAATGACGGGGCCGGGCAACGACAGTACGAGTTCCGTTGGAAACGCCATGCATCCAGATCTGCTTCAGCTTTGTAATGGCGAGCGATGGCGATGATGAGACCGTCGAGCAGGGCAGAGGCCGTCAGCAGCGATACAGGAAACTGTAGAAAGTCAGGTTCTGAGGGGGTCAGACGATGCTAATGCTGATGGTGTTCGACTAAGAAAGACTACCTATCAAGGTATCAAACAGCCTATCCCATGTTTCAACTTGTACCGACTCCCAGCCATTCTTCAGAAGTGCTGTAACCTTCCGTAGCGTAGGTAAAGCTAACCAGAGTTCATCCATGTAACCTTGTGGTGTGATGCTGCCGAGACTGAAACCGCAAGCAGAAAGTATATCCCGTTGTGACACCTAATGAGTAACCACGGTATTAGAAAAACGAGACTGCAATTGGCCCAAGATGTGTCGATTCAATTATACCTCAAGGTCCTCGTATGATACGGAATGCTGTGCGAGGTTCAAGAATTCGTCCGCGCATACGGGACTGAGTGGGGCCAGAAAGTCACGGTGGAACTACCAAATGCAAATGAGGGTCTATCAATGTTGATCTGCAAAGAATCCTACCTTGACACAGAGCGCTAAAGATCCAAGAGCGATATCCCAGGTGACCGCCTCCTGACCGTCCTGCCAATCATCCGACTCGGACTCATATCCGTTTACCTGTTCTCCTTTCACCACGACGGTGTCATCAGATCCAGGATCCTCTTCATCATCTAACTCTTCACCAGTGAATTCGTCATCGCTATCTCCAGAACTCGAGGAGTCGCTCCCTCTTGAAGATTGGACGGGCGACTCGATTTTTGACAGGTTGATACTTAATTTCTTCTCTGTAACACGGAAGAAGTATCTGTGGAAGAGATGAACCGCGTGAAACCTTGTGTTTCGACAGGTGTCTAATTGGTCAAAAAGGTCATTGATTTCCGTATTGCCTTTCTGAGGGATGTTCGGGAGGACCTGTGTTTCTGTCAGCAAGGCCTTTCACAAAAAGCAAATAGACTCTTGCATCCAACATCCAACCAACTATTTCTTTGCGGAAGCCATCATCGATTCCGAGCGCCCTTGTCCATCGTTCACGACGCCGAGACTTCTCTGTGCCCAAAGATGGATCCAAGTTTTGACTCGCAACGGATTCGGATTCGGAGGTGGAAATCGAGCTTTCGTCTGTCCAGTATTCGTCGCCGGATACGGAGCTCTCACTCTCGCTTCGGTTGGAGCAATCATCGGGAATTTGAGGAAGGTCCAGGCCATCGCTTTCACGCTCTTCTCTTTCTTTCGTGAGAAGGATCTTGATCCGGTCTTCCGCCAAGTCTTCTTCGCACTTGATAACAAGAGGGCTAGGACGCATGGGAGGCGCGATGATGGGGACGCGTGGTATCTTCGGCAATTTTTTGGAGGACGCACGGACGGCTGGGGTACGTGAAAGGGGGTTTCTCTTTGCACGAAGATAGCCAGCTGTGTCAGGAAGAGGCGTAGTTGGCACAGTAGGGGGGTATATAGGCGAATCGAGCCGGGATGTTCGGTGCACGGCGTTTGAAAGAACTGAGTCCGGGTCGTCCAAAAGCTGTTCAATGCACGTCGTCAACTTGCATCCGACGGGAAATCCACGGGCATTTTGACAAGAAATCGTTTCAACGAACCTTGACTACGTCCTCATCGTCCCTTTCAGTGGAAGTTTGGGAAATGAGAGACTGGGCTCTGCGTAGACTGGCTGGTTCCTTCGAAAAAGCAGTCCGTATCTTGGGTAGATCAGTGCGATGACTGGCTAGACGGCCGATCCTGGCTTTCTTTGGCGGAGGTTCCTGCTCCGCAGATTCTCCTAGGTGTTCGAGTAGGAGAGTTCCGCGCTTGTGAAGACATCCTTTGCTCGGGCCACCAACGGTCGAGTGGGGTCTTGATAACGACTTTGCCGTTCTCAAGGTCTTGCTGGTCCTTGAACGACTCGATGGATGGGCCTTGATATGATAAGAACTCGAACACCGCTCAGAGGACGCGACTATAGACTTCTTCTCCAACTGGAGTCTAGTGGAAGGTGGTGGATCCCCTTGATAACTGAATTGGACAAACGGAGTGTTCGCTTGAGCGTCACTAAGAAGTCGACGTTTCGTGCTCAGGCGGTCCGAGATATCAGACTCTGCTTCAGCATGAGCAGTGGGATCCAGGAGGTATCTGCAAGAGCCAGAAGAGGAATGAGAGATCGTCTCCTCGTATTCATCCCCACGAGGGGATGAATCTTGATATGCAATCGGGGAGGAAGAAGGTGGGGGAGGGCTTCCAGATATGTCGTCTAATCCGTACTCGTCGTCAGGAGTGACTGGAGACACTGGATTATCTGGAAAATCAAAAAACGGGTATCCAGGATGGATATATGCGCGTCGATTGGAGCTCATGGTGCGTTCAGTGGGGCTTCCTTGGTCAACCGACGGGATTCCGATACGTGGTAGCTGCGATATATCGTGGTGTCCTCCGGTACCAGCTGACGGAGAGCTGGCTGGTGTGATGGTGTTGCTTGAGTAGCTGGAAGACCTGGATATCGAGCTACAAATTTTTGACTCCTCCATATTACTTGACCGCCTGAGTAGCTGTTTAAAAGTCGAAAAGTTAATACCAGCTCTTCAAGTCGTCAGGAGAAAGACTCGGATACGGGAAGTGGCTAAGTATGAATTATTTCAAGTCTTACGTATGCATACTCCCCCAAGAATGGTAATAAAAATAAGTCTACTACGTAGTACAAACATAGTACTAGCATGCAACTTTTGATGGGCAAACGAGTGTGTATCAAAAAAGAGCGTGTAACACGCGGTATGGTGTTAGATAGATAGGCTCCAGGCCATCTCACTAGTAATCGTATCCAGTGATGACACTATCACAGTTGACGAAAGATCCAACTTTTCCACCGCTTGTCTGCAATTGAGACCAATCCCAGATGCCTATCATAAATTGTCTGTCAGAAAAGAACTGTGGGAGGCTGAAACTCGTGTACCTGTGCACGATCCACTGCCACAGTTCACTGCGGCCATGTAAGCATCGTTCTGGGCCAGCAATGCGGTGGTGCCGGGGTTAAAGTTGATATTCTATGAGACAATTCTGTGAGATCTTCGTCAACGTAAAACTGAAGGTAACATACGGAGATAGTGACCCCGTTACCTGGAGTGCCGAAGTTGGAGGGATAACTCTATAGATGTGTTATATGATTGACCGATGGACAAACATGAGGAAGACAGTACCTGGGTAATCAGAACGCCATAGTCGGTACAGTTGCTTGCAGTATTGGCCTACCAGAAATTTAATCCACAATCACCATCATCAAAAACCACTCACTGTATACGTAACATTGCTGACAGAACTTTTTTTCGCAGATTTATCAGTTTTGATACGGAACGCGAATAAGCTGCTTATATCAGTACAACTCTAATTCACCCTTTTTCTATAGTCACCTGTCAACGACATTATTTCCAGAGATCGTGATATCGGAGACAACGACATTTGACGAGATGGAGCCCTAGATAATAAATATTCGAATAATTTAGTTGAAAAAATGTGAAGCAGCTCACGATGGAGATACCGTGACCACCACTACAGTAGTTGCCAGTAACGGTAATGTTTGTTCCCTTGCCGATAGCCACACAATCGTCCTGCAAAAAGAAATACCTTGTAGGCAAAGGGAAGTGCCAGGCTCGATCGTCAAACGAACCTGATTGAATACTTTGCTGGATGCCCGAGGATGTTCGTAAGTCAACAAAACACGACAACGTAACTCCAGCATAGACAAACCTGTTTTGAATGATCACATTACTACCGCCAACGTCAAAGCCGTCGGTGTTGTGTCCTATTCGGGTGGTAAGTTCAGAAACCGCTGGGTGAATGGTTGTGCCCACTCACCAGCTGGGAGACCGCCACTGTTCGAGTTAGCATAGTTACCCTGCGCTGTTCTTGACATCAAAATAAACGCCCCGCTACAAATATGTAACTACGCACAATCATCGACTGTGACGCCAGAGATTGTGATAGGTCCTGAATTTCCAATTGAGAAAGATTGGGCGGGAGAATTCACGACATGAACATCCTGAATAGAAAGATTAGCCATCTGTCTGGGGCGGCTGGGGCGACTCGAGCGCACGTTTAAGGTACCCGAGATCAATATGCTGGTAAAAGAAACTTAAAAAGAGAAGTATAACAGTATCTGATGAACTTACTGCATCATTGGGCGTGGCTTTGTCACGCCCCCACCCGAGCCCTGACCATCCTGCAACAGTGTAAGATTAGGAGATAATACTCGCACGTGAAACAGCGTATTCACCCAATAGAATGGTCCTCCACCATCCCATTTCTGGTTATTTCCATTGACTGAGAACCTTAGGAATCGCCACAACATGTGCACAAATCACGTACAAGTGATGTCGTTGCCTCTGTTGAAGACGATGGCCTGGGTCAGGTTCTCTGAGGCGCTTCAAGTGGTGCCTACACTCACTTGACCTGGAATAGGGGACCCGCCCAACTCACGTTTCCGAACTGAATCTCACCCACTAAACGGAGTCAGGCATCGAAAACGCAAAGGAACTCATCATGCTCACAAACATTGACAGTGGTACCGTCCAGCAAATTCAGCTCGAATGTTTGGCCAGCAGGAACTGTGAATGCGTTGATATTCACTGTCGTACATTCGACGGCACTGCTAACGTCGTTCAAGGACGAGATTGTACCGACGCAGCTACTCTTGCTGGCTGCGGTGGCTGCAGCTATCCCAGCCGCGAGAAAAAAGAAAGAGGGAAGCATGGTAATTAGTATCATGAACAACTTGGAGCCGTATATTTAATCTGCCAGAGAAATACGGGAGACACGATACGTCAGGATTCCTCCCTATACTTTGCAGATGCGATCATCGGACTTTTGGTTGCGGCGGAGTGGGAGGTAGAACTAGGTAGAGCCGTCATAACGCCTAATGCCAACGTTGCACTGCAACAAGAAGTTAGTCTTCAGTAGCCATGCAACTGCAACTGCAGAACACCCGAACGAAATGCCGCGAAATAGGGTCATTATTTCGCGGCATTTCGTTCGGGTGTTCTGCAGTTGCATGGCTACTGGAGACTAACCGCGAACAGCTACTCACGCGAAAGGTCCATTGGCACCCGTTCTTATCCGCTCTCAATATTTTCATGAAACATCGTGATTCGTTGGGCGGCACCGTTGTCGTGGTAACCATATCGACCGTCATATATGTGCATTAGGTCAGCCACTGCTAGGGGTCTACTTACATACCTCCAAATACTTTCTCTAGTAAGTAGTACCAGCTGGTCAAGGAGATCATATGGTGAAGAAGCAGGCAGGGGTAAGACTGGGTGAGAACACAATGATAAGGCTGCTGCAAAACAGTTGATGAAGGCCCGACGGCCGGCCCGCAGTTGAACTCGTCTGAAGTGTCGCCGCAGACCTGGGACAACGCAGTCCAACCGTCTAAGCAATTCGGCCACAATGATTGCTCAGGATTGCCCCCGCAATATATCTTTCCGGGTAATGATTCATGATTCATGTTACCCAAAGACCCGAATGGAGGTGTGATGCCAGTGATGAGGCGTGAACGGACGAGCGCAGTTCACATTTTTAAGCGTGGTGCCATGATGACTCGGCCAGATGAGTCGGACGTGGTACTACATCTAAAGCCTACATTCTCTCTCCGCGAATGTAGCACCTACTTAAGTGCATTGTCAATTATTCCCCACTCAATGAGTTATTTCAAGTAAGAATGGATTGGGGTAAAGGAGCATATAACACGTACAGTTTTTCTGATGGTATCCAGTGATGAGATCGTAGTTAGGCATCCGTCCCACCCTGACTGAGGGTGGCTATATAGGTGTGTGTAACTTGTATACCTGTGCATGATCCCTTGCCATAGTTCACTGCAACCATGTAAGGATCGTTTGGGACCGCCGCGGAGGTACTAGGATTGAAGTCGATATTCTATGAGACGGTGCCGTGAGATCTCCGTCGCCGTAAAACGAGGGTGACACTTACGGAGATAACAACACCGTTTCCTGCCTGAAACCTGGGGTATCCGAGGTGTCAGGATAGTTCCTGACGGGCAAGCATGAGTAGGTAAAATACGCCATTTAAGCACCTACGATCATGCCAGAGAATGAGGCTTGTTTATGAAAGGAAATATAAGCTATGTGTCTAGCGCGACTCGAGCGCGTACATCCAATATGCCCAAGAGTTCGATTCTGGTGAAAGTAAACTTAGATTGAAGTATAACGGTATGTAGTTGGTAAACCTACTTCCGCCATTTGCACCCTTATCATCCTGCAACAGTGTGAGACGATGAGATAATGCTCGCAAGCCAATCAGCGTAATTACCCCAATAGATCATCCACCATCCCACATGTGCTTGTTTCCAAGTGATATCGTTACATCTGTTGGAGATTATTGCCTTTCGCAGGTTCTGCTGCCGCCCCAAGTAGTACCTACACCCACTTGACCTCGAAGGGGAGACCTACCCGGCTCATGTTTCGGAACCGAATTTGATGCCGACCCACTAGTATGACAGCAGCGAGTGAGTTGCTCTCCCAGAGAGACTCGGAGGGCGAGTCGCTCACTGTTGTCATACAATATAAATAGTCGGGTATTTTAAGGATCCAATTACGCTCACAAACGTTGACAGTAGTGCTATCCAACGGCTTCAACGTCAACCTGTTGCCAGCAGGGGTAGTGAAGGCATTGGTGTGGTGCACTGGAGAACATTACAGACGTCGGCCAAGGACGAGATTCTGCCGACACAGCTACAGCTGTTAGGTGCGGGCGCGGCAATAACGGGCACGAGAGAAACTAGAGCGAACAAAGGAAACGCGGGGATGTGTGAGCGAATCGGGTCTGAAATTTGTGGAGGAACACGGTAGAAGGTGTCATCCTCTTTGCGTATACTTGACATCGCGGCGGTCATACTAAGCAAAACATGAGAGGTAGAATTACAAGGGACGAGCGCTGCAAAAAAAGAGGTAAGTTACACCTGGCAACTTTCAAGTGGTACACGAAATGAATACTTTACCAAAATGCCAATCAGCAGGCTCCAGTATAGGGTGAAGCACACAACGGAACCACCAGAAAGAACGACCAATATACAACAGGCGACTATTGGACAACAATAACGTGGATGCGGGTTTGAGACATTTTGAATCCTGGAACGCGCCAGTCCACAGGGAATCTAAGTGACCTGACCGGTCCCCAGAGCACTCTATAGAGCGTAGCATTACATTCCCGTTAATGCACTTGCAAAGGCTGCAAAACGTTGGCCTCCCCGGTGTAGAAAACTAGGAGGTGCAGTGGAAGTGGAAGAAAGGCACTTCTGCGTGTGGCTGTGCCAGTAGGTTGTCACCTCAGCGCTTCGGTTCTTGAGCTCACCTCCATATCCTCGTTTCCATGTCATACTTCCTTCCCCACCTGCCCAGCGGCTGGCACGTTGATGAAGCCATCAAATCCGAAGAGGACCGTGTCGTTGTGATCCGCTTTGGTCACGATTGGGACCACCAATGCATGACGATGGACGAGACCCTCTACGCAGTCGCAGAGAAAGTGCAGAACTTTGCAGTCATCTACCTCGTAGATATCACTGAAGTCCCGGACTTCAACAAGGTGTGCATGTTCCAGGTTTTATTGTGATTGCGCTAATCGTTGCTTGTGGCGTAATGGTACAGATGTACGAGTTGTATGATCCGTGCACCGTCATGTTCTTCTATCGGTACGATCTTTATACTCGGTTGCTTCATCATACGTGCAGCTGAAATATTGCGCGTCAGTAACAAACATATCATGATTGATCTTGGAACTGGTAACAACAACAAGATGTACGTGGCCCATCCACCTTGCACATTGACCTATCTCAAACATTGCATCACCTGCTGTTGTAGAAACTGGGCAATGAATCAAAAACAGGAGGCACGTTATGATTGGTCTTTGTGGGCACACTTTATTGATGTATCTAATCACAGCTGATTGACATCATCGAAACTGTTTATCGTGGAGCCTCCAAGGGCCGTGGTCTTGTCGTATCCCCCAAAGGTTTGACTTTGATCATCGTCAGAATTACACCAGGGCTCATCATCACTTTCTCAGATTACTCCACACGTTACAGGTATTAGATTGATGTCCGCGCCTGTCGCGTTTCTGCCAAATTATGTAGAGCAGCAAATGTGGTGTATACACGTGTGTTTCCCCCTTTTACTGCCTTCGAATGTTCAAGAATAGATATGCTCCATTGAACAATCATTGGAGCCAAGGTTCGACCTGAAAGGCTGTTCTCCTCCCTCGGCTATCGCTCCCAGAGAATTGTGGCATAGCATCCCATAACGCCACAGGTAATGCACGTATTCAGGGTACTGCAGCACGCTGCACGAGTGCCAGGAGAGCTACTTCCTCCAAATGCAGCAAGTTTACTATTTATTCTCAAGGACACATGGACGCTCCGATTCGGAACATAACTATTCCAGGAAAAGACAAGGACATATACGTTGTAGACATCCCATTGTGCAACTTGAAATATCGCGCCAAGCTTTTCGCATGCATTGCCTGAGAGCACCCTGATACCACGAGTCCGATCACGTAGAACCATTCGACAAACAGCGATTGGAAAGTCAAACTCCAAAAACATGCAAACCCACTTGGTGCGCGGCCTCTATGTTTTGAACACCCACTTACACGTGTCTGTCCCATGTGCGACATGTCAAATGCTTGATCAGGGGTTGATAACAACGTTCAAATGCAAACGCCAGCCAAGCTCTCCAGTACGCCGCATCTAATTGTCAACGCCACTCACGCGCTATGGCTGTTTATTCGCTCGCAATGCGTGCCAATTATTCACCTGAAAGTCCATGATCTATCAGTTACAACACGAGTGGCGTACTCGATCAAGCTACCACCGCCAGCGATGGCGGTACCATCGATGGTGGCTGGCCGATCTGCGAGATCAACCTTTGCTGATGTTTGTTGAGGGACGATAGCAATAACGGCACGAGTGGTTCGTCATTCAAGCCACGACGATGGAGTTTGGGACGTGTCAAGGGAGCACTCATTTAGGGTCTTTGAATTCTTCTGATAGCCTTCAAAGGACTGCGCCGCTTTCTAACAAGTGTGCCTTTTCCAGTACAAATAGTATACATAGTATCAACTGAGTAGTAAGACGATGGATGATTACTGAGGATGGACAAGATCTATAGGAGAATGCATATAAAGTTGGAACGTAAAACGACAGAGATGCTGCTCTAAGGTAATACCACTGGACTACTACATCAACTTACGAGACATCAGGGAATGCATATGACGTTTTGGTCGATCGACCGACCCCCGTCAAAGCACTGGGTGTCAATTTCCAGTACCCCGTCTCCGTACGAAACAGCGGGTCTTGCGTACTGGCAGGCCGGCTTTTCCTGAGTATGCCTTCGGAAGGCGTCCTCTCGCGAAAAGAGTTCGCTGCACGTCAAACAAATCCATCGTTCTTCAAGGTGTGTTGAAAGTACATGGCGCGGCAGATTGCCTGGTTTCATCTGGAAATCGAAACAATCCACCCAAAGACAGGGTATTCTGTGTGTTTCCTCGTTTGTAGCGCTGATGTTGACACCATGGCGTTGCTGTAGGTGTTTGGCAACGTGCCTGTGCTCTACACCAACGTGCATCGTGCAATTGTCCCACTTACATGGGTGCACTTTGACTTTGGCGCCATTCTCGTGCAGGAGATCCTAGTCAATCAGGATGGGATTTACCCCGGTATGCTCCTGGGGCATCGCATGGGCTGAAACAAAGGACAGTCAGCCGCCAAGAAATGATAGAGAATGTACTTACTCATGGAGTAGTTGCGAGCCGGATGAAGGAGCGAATGTCTGCATTCGTCTAAGGTCTGCCTATGGGAGATTGATGAGGCTCTGCGCAACTAGTTGACTAAGCTCAAACTCGGTCGCTGAGCAAGAGGAAATTGACAGTCCTTACGAATTGAGTTCATTGCTTATAGATCGATTAGTAGAGATTTAGTTGATTTGTACTTTATCGATTATCGATTAATGTATGTGTTTGGATTGTTACAAGTCTAACGTCGGGCCCTCAATCCGATCGGCGATACTCGGATCCCACGGTCCTTGGACTCTTTAGTTATCTGATAACTTTTTCGAACTTCATCAATAAGCACAGTCGTGAACTGCTTCTCTTCCAAGTCCCGTAACGTGTCCATTTGCGCAAAGGCGCTCCATTTGCCTTCGATGTCCATGCACACAAAGTCCCACACGAAGACGGTCGTCGTCCTGGGCGGTTCCTATGGAGGTGTGTCATTCAGCATACGTCAAAACTGTCAATTTGGCTGACCCTGCATCCTCCTGCCATCCTCCTCTAGGCTCCAGAGCCGCCCAAATTCTTGCAGAGGGTCTGCCGCAGGGTTGGAGAGTTGTTTTAGTTGATAGAAATTCGTGCGTTGTTATGCCTTCCGATTAAGTGGTCGTGTTCCGTTAACCTCCGTTATTCCTCAGACATTTGAATCGTGAGCTTTTCTGCTTTCGAGCTAGAAGGAGAATTCATTTATGCGGTTTTAGATGTTTATAACTTTTCTAGATACGCTGTTCTCGCCGGCCACGAGCATAAAGCATGTGCGTACCCTAACACCGCTTCCACCGCCCTGGACGGACTTAACCCTCTCTGTTAGTTATTCCATACAATAATCTTCCCTCTAGTTCTCTTCCAGACATTCCTTCATCTTCGTCTCATGTTCGCGTGCAAGCAACCATCACCTCCATAGACAAGCATTGCATCACCCTCTCTCCGAATCTACCAGATCACGAACAACAACAATCATCCCTAGACTTCAACTATGCTATTTATGCTCTCGGTTCCCACTTGCCTTCGCCAATAGACCTCTGGAGTCACAAAAGAGAATGCGGAGTGAAACCGAGTTTGGAACCACCAGGACTCGGAATATCAACATATGGAGGAACGAAGTCGGAGGGTATCTCATCCCTCCGAGAACGCCAGAAACGCGTCGAGGCTGCCACATCTGTGCTGGTCGTAGGTGGCGGCGCGCTTGGTATCCGTAAGTCGCGTCTTCATACGTACCACAGCAGGACGCGTTTAACTATATTTAGAGTTTGCATCCGACATCGCTGCCGTGTACCCGCAAAAGCGAGTCACACTTCTGCATTCCCGACATCGTTTGTTGCCAAAGTTCGATGACACAATGCATGAAGAAGGTGAATTCCGTGTTTTAGCTATTGAAAGATTTTAACTAAGCGATGCATATGACACAGCCCTTCAGGGTCTGCAGGAGTTGAATGTTCGGGTCGTTCTCGGAGAGCGACTCGATTTTGAGTCTCTCCGACATATATCCGCTACGAAAGGGTCTTCAGAGCCACGCATAGTGCGGACTCTATCAGGGCAGGAAATATCTGCCGACCTACTGGTAAGCTTTTGAATTTCACGAGCGTCAAAATGACCTAAATGAGCCACTAGCTCCTATGTACTGGTCAAATACCGAACACGGGGCTCCTTCGGGATATGGACCCTCGTACCATAGTCCAAGAAACCGGACTGGCATCCGTTCTGCGGACTATGCAGCTTCATGTCCCACCACCTACTCCTGAGCCTCATGATTTTGAGGCAGATACCGATGATGATGTACTACATTGGTTGAAAAATATATCTCTCGGCGCAGAAGATTCAGAAGAAACGGGAGAGCCAGAATCGTACCCGCCGTCGGCATCCACCACATACGCTGACATTCCTTCGACACCATCTTCTCCACGTACCCTCTGTTCTCCGTATTCCCTGTCGCCTCTGTCATCCACGAATACCTTGGTTGAGGCCGAGCCACCCCACGAAACACTATACCCAAATATTTTCGTCGTGGGCGATGCAGCAGACGCGTTTGATGCAATCAAAGCTGGACATACAGCTTATTACCAAGCGGAGGTCGCCGCGAGGAACATCCTACGGCTCATTTATCGAGATGAGAAATTTGGGATTGCGGTCGAGAACGGCCTAGACTCAGAACTCGAGGAATACGCGCCTGGCCCACCAGCCATCAAAGTAACCCTCGGCTTGACGAAGTTGGTATATGAGGTGGACGGGGTTGTGGGCACGAAGGATGATGGTGTCGAGGATCTGAATGCTGCTGTTATGTGGGCAGCGTGTGGGATGCGGGATGTGAGTGAGGAGGATATGTTTGCGTAGTTTTAATGTTTGGGCTTGTGGGCTGGAAAGTGCTTCGCGCGTTCGGCCCGTTGGCTTGGTGTTGTTTCGATCCGACTGCAGTGTTATATTTGCGACATACGGTTACCTCCCCAACTGTTTTGCTTCCCACCACGAGCGTCTGAGCGACACCAGAGAGCTGATCGTGTAAATGAATCATACCAACACACTGAGATCCACATAGCCTGCGTTAGACAGCAGGTGTGAGCTTATCGTGTGTTGTGAGTCCTGGTATGAATGAGCTTTTATCCGGTTGCGGTTGAAGGCGACGCAGGTGAATGAAGAGGGTTTGATCGAGTGTATTACTGGTGCTGTAACTTGATAACGAAGTTTCCCATCAATAATCGGCACGCCTCACAAGCGAATAAACAAACACAAGTACGTGAGTGGCGTTGACAACTAGATGCGATGCGTGTACCGGCGAGGGTGGCAGGAGTTTGGACTTTGAGCGTTGATTTGGACCCCTGTTTGTCGGACAGGTTATATCAGGGGGGTGATCAAACTTTAACTAGTGCTCCATTTGACGTAGTGTCGTACACTGAACAGACACGTGTAAGCGGGCAGTGACAATCATGAAGCAGGTGTGCCGTACCAAGTGGTCGGCATGCATTTGAATTTGAAACTTTTGTTGAACGGGTTCTACAAAATCAAATCAGTCATTTAACATTAGGGTGCTGTCAGGAAATACATGCTGTAGCTTGGTCTTTACATTTGCAGCTTAGGATGTGCCGCCACCCTGATCCTGGAGCCCGTATGTTAGTGAGATCAATAAACCTTGCTGAACGTGGAGGGTATTCTGGGTCGTTTGCAGGTTTGGTCCCTGAATACGTGAATCGCGTGTGGCGTTGAGATGTAACTGCCACAATTCTCTGGGAGTGAGAGGGAAACAAATGGAGATTTAAAGCCTTGGAGGTCGGACTTTGAGTCCAGGAACTGGTCATTGGGGTATTCTACTCTTGAACATTCGATGACAGCAAGAACTGAGAAACACGTGTCAAGTTTGTCCATATCCATATTTTGGCACACGCACGGGATAGAAGAAAGCGACAGGTGCGGACTCTAATATAACCTGTAACGCGTGGAATAAATGATGATGAAATCCTGAATGCTGATGTATGTTCGGGGGTGAAGGTCTGTCTCTGAATTTGTTCTGAACGGTACCAAACACCAATCAGTTTCAGTCAGAGACGGACCTTTCGGCGACACGACAAGACATTTAGAGGCTCCGTGATAAACATCATAAGCTGTGATCAGACGCATCAATGAACTGCGCCTGATAAAGGAAGGTGCCTCCTGTTTATGATTCATTTAAATCGTCAGTTTATATGGCAGTGGGCGCAATGATTGAGATAGATTTCTCGTGACAGAGATCGCCATGCATTATGGTCTCAATCGCGTTCAAAGCGAATCATGACGGCGGCGATCCTCTTTCGATTTGATAGCTTCGTCGTTAGTTGCTGGGCAGGTGGCTGCAGCCTGCAGTGGGGGATCGAAACGAAAGGAGGATCCAGTAGGATCCAGTGAACCTTTAGCTCACCGTGTTTAGTCAGGTTTGGTCCTGTTCGTCCTCTCGCCGATCAATTTATGTAAAATGGCGGGTCACTGTGCAGCGTCTGGCAGAGTCCTGAGGCCTGACCAAAGAGCATCCATGTATTACTTGTACGTCCCAAGTTCGCTTACCAAAACCTCTTGCGCTTCAGTGATCGTTGACTTCGCCATTCGACACCCTTTGATATTGCGGCATTGCGAAGCATATTGAACAAAGATACAGCCTGACTTTGCGGATTCGATTGGCTCTAGAACTTCATGCCAAGCTACAATACTCCTTCACGTCCTCTTGCATGCATCATGCTAATTGTTCCATGAACTAGCGAAAGCAAGCACATCAACACTCGGACTAAGAAGGAAACGAAGGAAGGACAGGCTTACTCAGGCACGTTGGAGTTCATGCTCATTCGCAGACGAAGTCATCCCCTTCGTCTACCACTGTACAGCAGTTGTGACATTGACAGGCCTGATAAGATATGATTTTGCCATTAGATCCACAGAAATACCCGTAATCGTTTCCATTGTTATATCCTGTCATGCCTCTTGAACACCCGGCTTGATCTACAGATAGCGGTAAGCACGTGGTATGAGGTCTGCACGTAGGCCGCGAGAGTACTCACTCAAGTTGTCGCAGGGTAGGTTCTGGGGGTTTAGCGTGAGGTCCTCAGATGCGATAGCTACGCTAGTCATCAATGCGGCAGACGCGATCAGAGTGGCGAGCCATGCGAACTTCATGGCAAATCTTGTTGTTGAACTTCAAGCTAGTGCATTGGCTTTTATACACAGGTGGTATAGAGGCGGCCAAAAAATCCATATGTACATACATAACTGCATGCTCGGTAATGAAACGGATGCCATCTCATGTTCCGTGGGCCGTGGCATCGTTTTCTTCAGGACCTCAAGGGTGCAGCCAAACACACATTTACCCAATTTCCATGGCATTCGCGTGATCCGGCAGCGTAAGTTCTTTTGGTGCGGTTGAGTGAACTTCGGTCTATGATGGTGACCTATTGGCCCACTTTTGTACTGTAGTGATGTGCCAGACGCACGAAAAACTTATCTGGGAGCATGAGAACTGGCTGTGCTTGACAATGGCAGAACTTAGGGGCGGCGGAACCTAGCAGAGTTTTGGAGCCTCGCGGAGATATACTGGGACGATAATTTTTTTGCCTGAACGGTTAGTGTAAGGGGCAGAATGGATTTGGCCTTGTTGCAATTGGCAAAACGGCAGGAGTCGGAAAAATGTTCTGAGCGTCTTTCGAGTCTTTCCAAGTACATTGGAATGACGGTAAAAGTAATCCTAAGCTACTGCATCGAGGCTACAGCTTCAGAATCAACATTCTAGGACAATGCACTCTCAGAAGAAGGTTGGAAACAGGAAGCGAAGGGAGCGAAGAATACACTTGACGAAGGGAGTTGCGAACGTTAGTGGGTTCAACGAAGCGATGGTAAGGACGCGCGTCAAATGAACACTCACCGATCAATTTAAAATGGCGGATCACTGTGCAGCGTCTGGCCGAGTCCTGAGGCCTGACCGAAGAGCATCCCTGTATTACTTGTACGTCCCAAGTTCGCTTACCAAAACCTCTTGCGCTTCAGTGCTCGTTGACTTCGCCAGTGACAGTCCAGGGTTTGTGCTTCGAGGTGTCCATCCAGGATACTTGGTGCGAGACCGTGGCACTCCTTCGACACCCTTCGACATTGCGGCATTGTGAAGCATATTGAACAGAGATACAGCCTGACTTGGCGGATTCGATTGGCTCTAGAACTTCATGCCAGCTACTAAACACTCCTCTACGCCTTCTTGCATGCATCATGCTAATTGTTCCATGAACTAGCGAAAGCAAGCACATCAAAACTCGGACTGAGAAGAAAACGAGGAAGGATAGACTTACTCAGGCACGTTGGAGTTGAGCAACGTTCATGCAGGTCCGCAGACGAAGTCATCCCCTTCGTCTAGCACCGTGCAGCAGTTGTGACATTCACAGCCCTCATAATATATGATTTTGCCTCTAGATCCACAGAAATACCCGAAATCGTATCCACTGTTAAATCCTTTTATGCCTTTTGAACACCCGGCTCGATCTACGGATAGCGGTAAGCACGTGGTGTGTGAGGTCTGCACGTAGGCCGCGAGAGTACTTACCAGCGTTGTAGCAGGGTAGGTTCTGGGGGGTTATAATGAGGTCCTCAGATGCGATAGCTACGCCAGTCATCAATGCGGCAGACGCGGTCAGAGTCGCGAGCCATGCGAATTTCATAGCAAAACTTGTTGTTGAACTTCCTTCAAAGCTAGTGCATTGGCTTTTATACACAAGTGGTACAGAGGCGGCCAAAAAATTCATATCTGCATGAAGCAGATGCCGTCTCATGTTCCGTGGGTCGTGGCATCGTTTTCTTCAAGGCCTCAAGACTGCAGTCAGACACATTTGCCCAATTTCTACATTTGTGTGATCCGGCGGCGTGAGTTCTTTTGGTACGGTTGAGTGAACTTCGGTCTATGATGGTGACCTATTGACCCAATTTTCACTTTTGTACTACAGTGATGTGCCAGACGCGCGAAAAACATCTGGGAGCATGAGTTTTGCCAACCGGCTTGGCAGAATTGGCTGTGCTTGGCAATGACAGAACTTGGAGGCGGCGGATCCTAGTAGAGTTTTGGAGCCTCGCGGAGATATACCGGAACGATAAATTGCCTGAACGGTTAGTGTAAGGGGCAGAATGGATTTGGCCTTGTTGCAATTGGCAAAACGGCAGAAGTCGAAAAAATGTTCTGAGCGTCTTTCGAGTCTTTCTAAGTACATTGGAATGACGGCAAAAGTAATTCTAAGCACTACATCGAGGCTACAGCTTCGGAATCAACATTGTAGGACAATGCGCTCTCAGAAGAGGGTTGGAAACAGGAAGCGAAGGGAGCAAAGAACACACTTGACGAAGAGGGTTGCGAACGTTAGTGGATTCAACGAAGTGACGGTAAGGACGCGCGCCAATTGAACAGAATCGTTGCCGTAGTCCAACTGAAGAGCGCGTATGTCAGTGAGATCAATAAACCTTGCTGGACATGGAGGTCGTGTCGCAGGTTTGGTCTCTGAATATGTGAATCGCAAGCCTGTTGCTTACGACATCACATCACGTGGCTGTTCGATTCCCTTATATCATCACGCTATCGTTTATCGCAGACTCGGGTCTTTGGGCTACTACGACATTGCTCTTTTGCATCATCTCTCGAAATCCACGATCTCGTCTTGTTACCTCTCGTCTGATTCGTCTTAGTGTTTCCCGCTGTTCCACTGGTGGGTTTCCAGTGGCGTTGAGATGCAATGCCACAATTCTCTGGGAGTGATGGAAATGAATAGCCGTGGAGGTCCGACTTTGAGTCCAGGTGCAGATTCTGATATAACCTGTAACGCGTGAAATAAATGATGATGAAATCCTGAATGCTGATGTATATTCGGAGGTGAAGGTCTGTGTCTGAATTTGCTCTGAACGGGTACCAAACACCAATCAGTTTCACTCAGAGACGGGCCTTTCGGCGACACGACAAGACGTATAGAGGTTCTGTGATAAACATCAATAAGCTGTGATCAGACGCATCAATTAACTGCGCCTGGTAAGGGAAGGTGCCTCCTGTTTATGATTCATTTAAATTGTCAATTTATATAGCAGTAGGCGCAATGATTGAGATAGATTTCTCGTGACAGAGATCGCCATGCGTTATGGTCCCAATCTCGTTCAAAGCGAATCGTGACGGCGCTGATCCTCTTTCGATTTGCTAACTTCGTCGTTAGCTGCAGCCTGCAGTGGGGGATCGAAACCAACAGAAGATCCAGTAGGCTCCAGTGAACCTTTAGCTCACCCTGTTTGGTCAAGTTTGGTCCTGTCCTCTCACCAATCAATTTGAAATGGCGGATCACTGTGCAGCGTCTGGCCGAGTCCTGAGGCCTGAGGCCTGACCAAAGAGCATCCATGTATTACTTGTATGTCCCAAGTTCGCTTACCAAAACCTCTTGCGCTTCAGTGCTGACAGCCCAGGGTTTGTGCTTCCAGGTGTCCATCCAGGAACTTCTAGGATACTTGGTGCGAGACTGGGGCACTCTTTCGACACCCCTTGACATTGCGGCATTGCGAAACATATTGAACAAAGATACAGCCTGACTTGGCGGATTCGATTGGCTCTAGAACTTCATGCCAGCTACAACACTCCTTCACGCCCTCTTGCATGCATCATGCTAATTGTTCCACGAACTAGCGAAAGCAAGCATATCAACACTCAGACTAAGAAGGAAATGAGGAAGGACAGGCTTACTCAGGCACGTTAGAGTTAAGCAGTGTTCCCGCAGACGAAGCCCTTCCCTGCACCGCCTGCGTCTACTACCGTACAGCAGTTGTGACATTGACAGGCCTCATAATATACGATTTTGCCATCAGATCCACAGAAATACCCGAAATCGTTTCCATTGTTATATCCTTGTATGCCTCGTGAGCATCCCACTTGATCTACAGATAGCGGTAAGCACGTGATGTGGGGTCTGCACGTAGACTGCGAGAGCACTCACCAGCGTTGTCGCAGGGTAGGTTCTGGGGGTTTAACGTGAGGTCCTCAGATGCGATAGCTACGCCAGTCATCAATGCGGCGGACACGATCAGAGTGGTGAGCCATGCGAACTTCATGGCAAAACTTGTTGTTGAACTTCAAGCTAGTGCATTGGCTTTTATACACAGGTGGTATAGAGGCGGCCAAAAAATCCATATCTGCATGGATAACTGCGTGCTCGGTAATGAAACAGATGCCATCTCATGTTCCGTGGGTCGTGGCATCGTTTTCTTCAGGACCTCAAGGGTGCAGCCAAACACACATTTACCCAATTTCCACATTCGCGTGATCTAGCAGCGTAAGTTCTTTTGGTGCGGTTGAGTGAACTTCGGTCTATGATGGTGACCTATTGACCCACTTTTGTACTGTAGTGATGTGCCAGACGCACGAAAAACATCTGGGAGCATGAGAACTGGCTGTGCTCGGCAATGGCAGAACTTATGGGCGGTGGAACCTGGCAGAGTTTTGGAGCCTCGCGGAGATATACTAGGACGATAATTCTTTTGCCTGAACGGTTAGTGTAGGGGGCATGGACTCGGATTTTGTGGCGTTTGCTCCCTAACGAGGAAGGACCACCCAGACTTGAGGGATCGATAGACGACCAAGTCTTGGGGCCCGAGCGTCGCTGTTTCAAGTGATTGTGCTTTTTCAATTTTACCTATCTATTTGTTATCTATTATACCACAAGCTTCATACACCGCGATAGTATTTAGAGTCGTGAAAACTGTACTGAAAGCTACTTAGTATTCTTCCAATCTATCTGGACTGGTATCTGGTTACTTACGATAGAGTCTTTGAGTTGTGCCGTCATCTAAAGTCTTACCAACTTCTACCTGCCGTCACAGATTTGGCCTCGTTGCAATTGCAAAACGGCAGAAGTCAGAAAAATGTTCTGAGTGTCTTTCGAGTCTTTCTAAATACATTGGAATGACGGCAAAAGTAATCCTAAGCTACTACATCGAGGCGAGGCTACAGCTTCAGAATCAACGTTCTATGACAATGCACTCTTAGAAGAAGGTTGGAAACAGGAAGCGAAGGAAGCGAAGAATACACTTGACGAAGGGAATTGCGAACGTTAGTGGATTCAACGAAGCGATGGTAAGGACGCACGCCAAATAAACACTCATCGATCAATTTAAAATGGCGGATCACTGTGCAGCGTCTGACCGAGTCCTGAGGCCTGACCAAAGAGTATCCATGTATTACTTGGTGCAAGACTGGAGCACTCTTTCGACACCCTTTGACATTGCGGCATTGCGAAACATATTGAACAAAGAGACAGCCTGACTTTGCGGATTCGATTGGCTCTAGAACTTCATGCCAGCTACAACACTCCTTCACGCCCTCTTCAATGAATGCATCATGCTAATTGTGCTAGCGAAAGCAAGCACATCAACGCTCGGACTAAGAAGGAAACGAGGAAGGACAGGCTTACTCGGGCACGTTGGAGTTAAGCAACGTTCATGCAAGTCCGCAGATGTAGCCATCCCCTCCGTTTACCACCAGACAGCAGTTGTGACATTGACAGGTCTCATAAGATGCGATTTTTCCATTAGATCCACAGAAATACCCGAAATCGTTTCCATTGTTAAATCCTTTTATGCCGTGTGAGCATCCTGCTCGATCTACGGATAGCGGTAGGTGAGGTCTGCACGTAGACCACGAGAGCACTCACTAGCGTTGTTGCAGGGTTGGTTCTGGGGGTTTGTCGTGAGATCCTCAGATGCGATAGCTACGCCAGTCATCAATGCGGCAGACGCGATCAGAGTGGTAAGCCATGCGAATTTCATGGCAAAACTTGTTGTTGAACTTCAAGCTAGTGCGTTGTCTTTTATACACAAGTAGTATAGGGGCGGCCAAAAAATCCATATGTATGCATCCTCGGTAATGAAACAGATGCCGTCTCATGTTCCGTGGGCCGTGGCATCGTTTTCTTGAGTTTTCTTCAAGACCTCAAGAGTGCAGCCAAAGACACATTTATCCAATTTCCACATTCGCGTGATCCGGCGTAAGTTCTTTTGGTACGGTTGAGTGAACTTTGGTCTATGATGGTGACCTATTGATCCAATTTTCACTTTTGTACTATAGTGATGTGCCAGACGCACGAAAAACATCTGGGAGCATGCGTTTTGCCAACCAGCTTGGCAGAACTGGCCGTGCTTGGCAATGACAGAACTTGGAGGCGGCAGAACCTGGCAGAGTTTTGGATCGCGGAGATATACTGGGTCAGAGTTTTGGAGACTCGCGGAGATATACTAGAACGATAAATCGCCTGAACGTAGTGTAGGGGGCAGAATGGATTTGGCCTTGTTGCAATTGACAACGGCAGAAGTCGGAAAAATGTTCTGAGCGTCTTTCGAGTCTTTCCGAGTACATTTGAATGACGGCAAAAGTAATTCTGAGCTACTACATCGAGGCTACAGCCTCAGAATCGACAATGCACTCTCAAAAGAGAGTTGGAAACAGGAAGCGAAGGAAGCGAAGAACGCACTTGACGAAGGTGGTTGCGAATATTAGTGGATTCAATGAAGCGACGGTAAGGACGCGCGCCAAATGAACAGAATCATTGCCGTATGACGCAAAGGGAATTGATAGTTCGTGGTGGGCCGGTCCTATGCATCAACTCTGACTTGGTGAATAAGGATGGTCAACGATATTATTGACTCAGATTCTCACTCAGCCACTCTGCAATATGTTATTCAATCCTATCTCGATAAGGAAGACACTCCTTGATTATCCGCGTCAGAAATGATCAAACTGGCTCGTCTGAACATGCTTGCGAAACAAGGTATTCGAGTACTATATAGGGGGGCTTCATGTACATTTCGGACGCGACGACGCCATTATCTATTCCCAAAGCTCTTGCCAAACAACAACACCGCTTTCAAAATCACTGACAACCGCCAAAAAGCGGGTAGATACTAATAGTACTAAGTAGTGAAATCCAAATCTCATACAATCAAGCCCCGGCATACTCGACAAGCATATCAACCGCATGATCACGCGCATCCTGCAGCGAAGAGGTATGAGGTGTGGGATCGGACGCGTTGACGGAAGAGGGTCGTAGCGGGGGCACCGAGTAGTGTTAAGTGGGAGGCATCGATGTCAGCTTTTGGGCTGCTGCTTCGAGGAGACGGACCAGTCACTACTTGCGATGGTGTACAGCGAGAACCTCGAGGCCGATGGGGAAAGAGAGCTCGACGCAGTAGTTGTCAAGTTACTGTAGCAGGCGAGGGGGGGGGGGCAAGGAGCGCTGACACCGTTTTCCGCTGACCCAAAGACGCGCACTGACTGCCAATGGCGTACCTGGCTGTGACTCTGCCAGGGGCACCATTGGTAGTCAGTGTGTATCACGAAGGTCCTCGCATCATCCAGAGACGTTCTGGTGGGCTCGATCGGTGTGACATCCGAATACAGACACATGCGAGGATCGCTCCCCCTTAAGGGTCGGAGTCGCAAAGTGCATCATATCGCACCAAATCTCGGAAGCACATTTGTTTCCGTTCGACCGAGAGCGTCTGATTGACACCCAACTGGAGCAGACCAGAGCCGATCGTGTACTCGAATGAACCGGTAAACCGGAAATCACATGGCCCGCAGTGGAGAAGCACAGTAATTCCGCACAACGACCCTTCATGTATCAGAGGTCGTGATATTATAATTTCCCAGTACAACAAAGATTAGCGAGGCAATGAAAATGGAGAGCAAGATAAAGTTGAGATAAATAATAGATCTGCACAGATGACAACACAGCACATCACAACACAAGCGATAGCGATGAAGACGCCCCACAAAGTGGCGCGGTGTAGATGATGATAATCATATGACATTGAGTTCCTCAAGATGATGTCGCAAAATACCATCACGGACGCCGGCCAATACAGCCTGTGTCGCTTTCGTATCCTGTACACATGCAGTGTGTGAGCCGGAGTCAGGAAATACTGCCGAAAGGGGAACTCACGATGGCAGACGTCTCGTGACAGAAGAACGTCCGTGCTCTCGGGGACAATCGTTTCTATGAAGCCATAATCAGTTCTTAATCTATTTCGAAGCCGAGGAGGGAACCTACGTGATAGGCTCGGAACTTCTCCTTAAAATATTTCGTCACGTTTTCCACGTCGTTAGGGGTACTTCCATAACTTGGAACATAGGTCTCTACCCTGATCCCCGCCGCGAGAGTTTTCCGTAGGATGTCCATCTTGTTGAGGAACAGGATGATGTTCGCGCGCGCGAGGAGGGGATTCGCGCAAACCTCTTTCCAGAGGTATATTGAATCCTCTAGTCGATTTACCTGTCGGTCTTCGTCGAGGACTTGGTTGAACGCAAGTGGCGCAAGAAAAATGATGGCTTGAACTGCAAGCGATATTAATAACCGTGTCTTCAGGTGTGACATCGAAACTAACCATCATCAAAGTAGGGCACCCACTGGGGTCGCATACTTCGACTGCCACCAACATCGTAAATGTACCACTCTGAACCTGTGTAGCGAGTCAGGGGGATGCGAAAAAAGAGGGAAGTCACGTACCGTTATCTTGTAGGAAGCGATGTTCCTCTACACCAAATGTTCGTAATCTGGCCCGGACAATATCCGCTATGACAGGATGTCAGGGCGACGAACGTACGGGAATCAGGGATGCAACAGACCTTCTGTGGGTTCGTAGTCCACCGTTGCGATTCTCGCCGTGTCATTCAGGAAAAAACCAGGAGAATCTTCTAGCCGTACTCCGCGTCTTCTGAGGACTTCCCGAATGACCTGGTCCTCCCACAAGGAAATGATATCATCCTTGGAGGCAGCAAGTACCAAAGTTGGGTCATCCTTACTCCGCCCGTCGCTTGTCATTGGGCGACGTTGACCCGTGGGAGGGACCCGACGTTCCAATGTAACTTTCTCCAAAACTGTTTTCCATCCGCTGCCGGCCCGCACGCAGATCTCTGGCGTTCGTGAGGGGTCGTAGTGTTCTGGAAGTAGCTGTCGCGTGAGATTTGTCTCCATGGAAAGGAGGGGAAGAAGGCGCATTCGTGTACGCCGGTGGTGATCTGAGAGTGATGTTGATGTTGAGCCGGTAGGTGACCGAGAACGTGGACCTGATATTTCTAACTCATCCTCGACAATAGAAAGAAGTTTTTTCACGGAACTGGGGTTGCCTGTCAGACGCAGGAAGTAAGTTTGGGCAGAAGATGATACTCACCCGATGAGGTTGAGTTGTATGATGGTCTTCCATATGAGTGCTTCGCCATGGAAGTACGTCGGACAAAATGCGAGCTGAAAATCTATGGCAACACGTTAGATTCCAGGCACTCGACTAAGATACAAAGATATACTCACTTCGTAACATTGTTGATTTCCCGGACTCGGCTTGGCCTAATGATGATATGAGCGCTGCCGTCAAAGGAGAACTCTCAGGATATGGTGCATACCTAGTAGCAAGACCTTGATAGCCTTCTTCTTCTTGTCAAATAACTTCTTAGACTCCAAGATACTCTCATCTATTTCGCGAGAGATACGCTGAGCTTCCTGCTGGCGCGCAATGCGTTCACTTTTCTCCTCGACGGTCTCGTTGGGAGGTGGCTTGAATATGCTTGACCAGGCATCGTCTTGAATGGGTTTTTGCAAGTTTATGGGAGTGAACCTATCAAGAGAGGTCCTCGACTGCGATTTTGCTTGAGTCATGGAAAAAAATGAAGAGAGAGAAGTAAAGCGGTGTTGTTGAGCAGTACTGGCCAGTGACAAGCGTTAGTCCATTAAAAGAGATCATTTGGTCTGCCAGATCTAATTGCCAGATCGAAATTTCCTTTTCAAGATTCCGACATGCCATGTCGGAGTCCCCTACCAAATGGGGAAGTCACAATGCGCCAATTACCCAATTAGTTCCTGATGAATAATCAGACACGGCGCAAGTACTAGTAGCGTTCCTAATAACAGCATCGTTTTTGCGTCAATAGTGACCGGGTGTCCCCGCGTCTAGGCTCTGTGTAACTAATTCACCCGGATTTTGCTGGAACTATGTGTGGGTACTGAGAACACACTACGGAAGCCATTGATCAGCATCATCGGAAATTTCACTAGCGACCCTTCAAGATCTTCAGTGACCTCTATATGTTTACGACATCAACCAAGAGACAAAGGTCACTTCTGAAACACCACCCCTCCCTGCGGCTGCCGAGCATGAAAACGTCAGCGCGATGGTGCAAGTCCTTGAAACAACGTTGGTAACGTTGCCCGGCGCAGCATGGTGGTGTTCACAGTTTTCGCCGGCTTATGTCGTGCATCCTACGTTGAGTCACGTTATCAGTCACGTATGTCAGCCAATGCGATGTCGCGCATTAATTTGCTCGATGCGTTCTACAAATTTAGTGTACATGCGTGTGCAAGGAAGAGTTTATTGCCAGCCCTGGTCCCTCATCCGATGGGTGAGAACGTACCCCCTTCCTTCAGGCTTTATCCGACGGCCCAAGTACAGACTTGGGCATCATCATCCCAATCTACAGAATAACAATTGGTCAGTCCACCTGTCAGCGTCCATCAAAATGCCGACATAATATCACGTACCACATAGTTAGGCATGTCAACCTGATAAAAGTAAGTATCTCGATTCAGGACTAGCACGCCCACGTACCACTTCATGCATCCTCAAATCACCTGCAACACTACATAACATATACGCTTCCACCCTATCCAACCCATAATCCGCAACCAAAAAATCAATCATGTTCCTCACAGCCGATCTCGTAGCCTCTCTGATATCTAACCGGCAAAACAAAATAGCCGGCATGAGTATTGATCACGTCTTCATCTTATCGTCAAAATGTATATTTCATACCGGAATCAATGCCGGTCGTGCAATAATATTCTTCCTCGGGCTTTGTATTAGCAACCGCCGTGCTAAAGTGTGGGGTCTTCGTGTACGGCTTGTCTTTCCTCACTGAGAGCCGCACCGTGACTTTCATAGGCGTTTCAATTGCCGTTCCTATAGTCATGTCGATCGAGGTCAATTTTTGATCGGGTTTTATGTTTAGGCCGATCTAACATACCACATACTTCTGTTGACGTAATACCCCGGATCAATAATGTTCATGGGGCGCCGTTCCGGCACGTACCTCCGTCCCCCTGTGCAGCATGACCATCCTATGTATGACATGATAACAATTTTGTAAACAGATCATCATGCCAATCGACGGAACAAAGTTCTCACCCCGATGCTAAACAGTGCTCCCTCCACTTCAACTGGAAGAAACAAAGTCGAACCCACCGTAACATGTCTCGTATCGATGTTTCCCCCAGTATGATATGGCGGAATAGTCGAAAAGGCGCCCTTCTTCTTTTGCGCGACCCCCATCTCACCCGCAAACGGCCTTAGTGGCACCTTGATACCCTTTTTCTCATCAAACCACGCATACCCCTCCTGCGTCTGAAGCTTCCAGATTTTAAGCGCTGGCTCCGGGAACTCATCCGTAAGCAGTCCAAAGCCTGGGAATAGAGCCGTCCATCCCCATTCAGGGTTCTCGATGCGCAGAACGTCAACTTGGAGTGTGTCACCAGGCTGTGCGCCTTCCACGAATACGGGACCGTTCACTGGATTAAATGCTGCCATGTTTACCGTTCCTAGAGTTACGACCGTTGACTCTGGAGTCATCTGCCCATTGGATGCGTCTATGCAATCAAAAGAGACTTCGTCCCCTGATTTGACACGCTGTGCAGGGGGAATGCTGTGTGAGAAGCGAATTAGCGTTTGCGCGACAATGTCGGGAATGTAGTGCTTTATACCTGTTGTCCCAAGCAAGGTTAGCACACTCACGTTTGATAGAATGGATCGACATGACTGTAGCTCAGTAGACAGAGATTGAGGATTTCCGGCGCGACAGCGACAAAGCCAAGGCACAGGTGTATTCGCACGTACTATATATACGACCCTAAGATAAATGTCTAGATCCACACTGAGACAGATAAGCCATGATAGTGGCTGGTCATGGGGTAACCCAAACTTGAAAGAACGGACGCCCAGACGGAATCTTCAAAAGCCAACAGGAAACCGGCGGAGCTACACGCCAGATCCAAAGCTATTCCAATCGACTTGGCGAGGCAATGGATTATACCTTGCGAAACAGGTCAAGTCCGACACATGCCGCATCGTCGGCCGGCCGTGAGGACAGTTCCACGGCTGATCCATAGTGCTCATGTGCTGTACGATCTGCGACGAGTATAGGTCAAAGCTGATTCCGTTAAGTTACGTTGCAGGGCATACCGAAGTCATCCCGTTTGAGCTCAATGCTCTCCCTATCATGACGCTCTTACGACACGCCCGCATAGGCAAACATAGGCTCGCGCCTTGGAACACCGTACCATTGTTCCTACAGGACGGTCATGCATGAGATGGATGAGCTCTTCTAGATCTGCACATGGACATCAGCATAGACCCTCGATACATTCACACAACCAATTCATACCTTTCGTGTTGAAAACAGTGTCCTTACTCACTGGCTGCGATACAAGATACAGTCTGCCCTCTTCGTCATCCTCACCGCCTTGACGGACGACTTCAAAACCATTCCGCTTCAGAACATCGATGTTTTCAACTGCTAGAATCTCGTCTGCAGCCGTCAACTCCAGAGGCTCGGGTCTGCACCGCGTCGTGTCAGCAATCCTATCCACGTCATTGCACGCCGCTCACCTAAAAAGCCTCTGAGATTCAATAACAGTCGTCTGCTGAAGCGTCTCAAAGTTATACTTCTCATCCGCTGCATGCTGGTCAATCATAAACAAATCATCCAGCCCTTCCTCAGGTTTCTGCCACCGAGTGACAATAAAACCCAAGTTAAACTGACCGACCACTTGCATTTTGTTAAAGTCTGTCTTCGATATGATCCTGGAAAGAGCGTCAGAAGCCTTGGCATTATCCTCCGCGTTTTCTACGTTGGCCGTATCTAGCGCATCGCGAACTCTGGAGGCTGTGCTGGAGAGCCCTGAAGGAGCGGGTTTAGCCCGCTCGAGATGCAGCCATGTGTGGCGAATCTGATCGAGATTACAGCGTAAGGTTACCGGCGGGAGGTGATCCTTAGGAGAGTGAGTAGTTGATGCGTTCACTTCGGTGTTAACCAGAGTTATGTCGTCTTCTGTGAGGTCAACGATGCCAGAAACGGCTTGATCCATCGATTCAGCTTGAGGGTCCAGTTCAGGGGCTGGGTGATCCTCAAGACGTGTCACAGGGAGTGGGGCGGGCACCGGGACCTCAATATCCATAGCATCGTCAGGTGAAGCAAGAGTCTCTTCAGACGTTTTTCTGGCCCGGGTTGAGGTCCGTCTCGGTCTAGCCTTCGAAGTTACGTTCACCGCTTCCTCGTCTTCCATCAACTGGTCTTGCTCTTCAGCACCATCGATCTCCTCGGATAAGCTCCGTCGGGCACCCGTGTCTGGTGAATGAAGACGATCTTCAATCTGATCCCCAGAAGCCTTGGCTACCTTGCTTCCAGCCCTCGCATACTGACTCAGCGTAAACCTAAAGCTCGCCCTCCCGTCCCGTTCGGCCAAACGCAGTCTCTTCCTCGGGCCATCATCTTCTAGATCGCCATCCCCAGACCGTATGCGGTTCCACGAAGCACCATTAGTGCTTAAAATAGTCTGTACCGCAGGCGCTTGGCTCGCCGATCGTTTCTTCGAGTCGCCAAGCGCCCGAGATGCACGTATGCGATCAGTGGCGCTAACAACCTGCTCGCGGTCAGATTCGTCCTCTTGTTGCGATCCGTGATGTTCGGCAGAACGAGTTGCTTGTCCATTGTCTCCGCTTTCTTCGACTTCGGAATCAGGAAAGAATAATGGATGTGGCGCTGGGCCGATCATGTCGGGTTGTACAGACGGTGAACCGGATGCTGTCCGGTCTGTTGCATTGTGTGATGGTGCCTCCGGCCCAGGCTCAAGAAGTAAGCTAGGGGTCGTCATCGTGATGGGCTCGTCTTCACGGTCTTTGAGTGCCGGTTGGTCCTGTTCTTGGTTGACGTCGGCCTTGCGGGCAGAACAGCTAGTGGTTCTTGTGTGCTTTGTTTGGGTAAGTGAAGTTTTGGGCGTAAATGATGGGTGCAGAGTCGGTTGTTGGGATGACTGAGCGCCAACATCGAACGTCGAGCGAGACGAAGCAAAAGACTCTTCCAAAGCTGTCTTTGAACAATAATGAGAAAACGAATGTAGGGATAAACATTGTTTGTACCTTGAGAGCTTGAATTAGATTCTGCTCGCTGTGGAGAAATATCGTGCGTTTATCGGGACTGACATTGACATCACAGGCATCTGCTCTCCAGTCAGGATGAGCTGTAACGCAGAGGTGAAGCACTCACGAGTGGGTAAAATAAAGTCTGCCACGATAAAGGGGGACTGGCCAACATTAAAGGACCTGTATACTTCATTGAAGGCTTTCTGGACCTGGGAACCATCAGATGCGGATGCCAATAGCAATAGATGCTACTACCTTTCCAGGATTACAGGGGCGTCCGTTGATAAAAAAATATTGGCGATCACTTCCTGTGCGGCCTGCGCCTACAGCAAACTTGGAAATAAGTCCCCGGACTTTCACTGGGGTGACGCTGGCACTGAAAACAAGCTGTATTCAATGTCGCTGACCGCCAAAAAGTGATAAAAGGAAGCACCTCTCCTGGTCAAGACGCCGCAAGACAGCCTTCTCCGTTTGGACATCAAATGAAAGATCGAGGTCGACAACATTGTCAAGCCCCTTGGACCCCCATAATGCTGTGACCGACGCTTTGACGGAGGGTGATCCGTCGGTTTTGAGCTGTATTGTTTTGCGGCTGGTTGCGCAATGAGCATCTCAGGAGCACAGGTAAGTAGGCAACGTACCCTCCCTCCGGTTGGTTGCTCACAGCCAGTCGCACACCTCTGTTCTCGGTTGCGCACGGAACTAGAGCGTACGCATACAGCAAGTTTAGGGCCTTGCCAAACTCCCGCTTCGCGTTTCTTTCGAGTTCCTTACGTCGGACTGGCAGTGGTTTGAAGAGAGAAGAGACGGCGACTGTAGTTCCCCGCTGCATATGACAGCATTATACTAGGTGAGATGTCGAGGTTCCTCGCGACATACCTGTCTTGCGACCTTGGAATTGGAATTCCTAAGTCTGCCGTTCCGGTCCATTTCAAGTATGGTACCCATTGGGGCCTCATTAGCTGTAGCGGTCGTAAGGGTGACACCATCACTGAGAGCGCACAGCGAGGACAAAGCTTCTCCGCGAAAGCCGAAGGTCAAGACGGTTGAGAGATCCTCGAAAGCAGCAAGTTTGGATGTGTGATGTTTCAAGGCTGAGCGGCAATCAGTGATGACATAGAATACAGGCTGAAAAGATGAAGCTTACCGACACTTTCATAATCCTTTGGGGCGATTCCGCACCCATTATCGACAACTTCGATGGACTTGAGTCCATAGTTGAGAAATCGAACCTCTTCTAGAAGTCAACTGCGCGCACAGGCATCAAAGAGACGTGGCGCACCGATATTTGTAGCACGGGCGTCAAGACTGTTCTCGACAAGTTCTTTCACTGCTGTCTGTAGGTCGATGACTACCTGGCCAGATGTGATCCTATGCACAGAATGACTGTCGATTGCTCTGATAGAACCTTGGTCCGTTGCTGTGGGATCATGGGAGCTCCCAGTCATGCTACTACAGCAGTTCGCGGGTGTGGCATAGAAAGTAACTTTGATGATCAGCTGGATGCCGGTAACACTTGGGAAAGCAAGGTAGCTTGGCCTGGCCAACTCGCTATTTCAGATCTCGGAGGTCAAATGTCAGCTGGTGAGCGATGCTTATTGTTACTACCCGATTTGGTTCTGGCGAGTCGTATATAGACGACGCTGTTTGTCAGAACTACTACGACGAAAGACAACCAGTTTGGATGTCAACGTTGTTCATTCGTACTAAATCAGTACAGACGATTAACGACGTCGACTCAGACGATCAGTCTAGTCCAGACTGATAACGAATCGTGATCTGTACCCCAGGCTTAGGGCTGCCCTTGACTGGCTCGGCAAGTGACAAACTGTGTGGGACCGTGACACACGAGGCAAAGGCGTGTGAGGAGAGTAACTTTGGCACTTTTGCACAGGTTCGTCGTTTCTCTGCCGAACCTCACTGAAACTGAATTTCTAGCAGTGCTGTTACGAGACGAGACGGGACGGAAGGTATGTAAGCGGTCGTTTCAAATTCAAGCGTAAATTGGAGGCTGACAAAAGGATCTACTTTCAAAGCGGATCCACCCATCCTTCAAAAGGAGCTTTTGTTGAAAAGCTTGGTGGCAACCACAACGAGGCTCGATTCACTCCGGAGAGTACGCCCTCATGTCCTCATCGCCCCCACACAACGAGGTCCAGCTCTCAAGAGAGTTCCTCCTCGCCCTCCTCTCTGAACTTTCCGTACTCGTCTTTCAAGAGTTCGGTTGCCAAATCCGCCTATTCATCCATGGTGGCGCGGTGATGATTCTCCACCCACACCTCTCTACTTCCAGTTCTCGAAGGACTACCAGAGATATCGACTATATACGTCGTGCGTTTGGGCATGAGTGGCGGAAAAAAGGGGTGTTCGACGCTGAAGAGCGTTTACAGCGTTGCATTAACGCCGTTGCCGTCAAGTTTCGTATAGGGTATGTCAATCCTCCCGCCCCATCTCAAGTGACATCTTCCAATGCATGCGCCTCTTAGCACCGACTGGATGAACGCAGATCCTGACGTTGCCCTCCCATTCGCTCACAAGTGAGTCACTCCACAATTGCCCTCCACACATCTCACGGTCCCCCTTCAGCTCCCAAGGGCAGTTATACGACCCCATTTACCACTGACTCAAAGCAGCCGAACAACATCGATATGAACACCATATACAAGTCGCAAGGCCTCAGTGGTCATCAGTGTGACTATGTTTTGGGGTGTGGCACTCAAGCTCGTGCGCTACAAGAAAGAGGACCCCACTGATATAGTGGCTATGCTCCGCCACGGCACGAAACTCAATGGCGTCCAGTGGACGCCCTCCATTATGGAGACATGGATCAAGACCCTCTGCTGGCCCATGGGCTACAACTCGTACAGACCGCAGCAAGCGGAGGAACTTCGGAACCGTATCCATGATGCCGTGCACCACTTACAAATGTTACCCGAAAATTCACCAGAGGAGCCCTCGGCCATGGCGTTTGTCCCACCTCCTGCACTCTCCTCATTACACACGATGTCGAGCAGCTTAGCTCCACACCCGTTCTCACAACCGCCGTCGGCGTCCTCACTGAATTCCATTTACATGTTCCACAGCCTGTCACCTCCCGCACCCATGGGGGAGCGCACGCGCCGGTCATCGATAAATTCATTACGACGTCAAAACTTCTCACCGCCCATGCCATTGTCATTCACATCATCCCAATCACCGCATACAATCCCTCACTCTCACTCGCTTTCGCAAAACCCTTTCCGCATGCCGGAGCCCTGGGCAGCGCCTCCGCCACCGCTATTTCAGCCGATGCCCTCCAACGCTTTCTGAATGGACCTCCTTCGACCAGCATAAGTACCTAGACTGCAACCGAACCCAAACCCGGGTGTATCAAGTACCGCAAGGCACAAGTCATATATCTGCACTCTATTAGTCGTATACGTCATCCTTTAAATAACTGCTTTCTTGTCCAGAGTTTTGCTCTTTTGATACTGCTATCTATACTTTCATATGTTTGCGCTGGTATGTACGATATCGTATTTCGTTTTGTAGCTAGGTAGCTTATGTAGTTGTAAAACTTGTCGTTGACGACTTATACTTTCTAGACTGGTACCTATCACTGATGAAGATATGTGGAGAGAACGTTGACTGCGATCGCGATGTATCATAGGCCACTACTGTAAGTAGATAATAGATATGCAGCAATCGCTCGGAAGCTGTTAAACTGTTCAAACGTTCACTAGGAAGGTCACCCGTGTTCTAACTTCCACTTCTGATGCATCATGTGGTTACAGTTTTTCAACACGCTGATATTCGGACCGAGACCTATTCCATCGACGGAAGACCGCATCATTGATCAAGACTGCATCGTACGATGATTGCGAAGGGCTGTAAGTGAACTTATAGCAGACTTGAAGAGTCTCACTTTCCTCTCATCATTTGCAGAGGTCGCGTTTCACCAGCCTGCGGTTTCAGATGTGAACGCGAAGATAGTCTGACATTGTAAAACTTAATCACTGATCTAGTACTTAGATCGTAACCGAGGGGGAATATCAAGTGTAAGTCGTCTTTATATAAGAGCCCCGACATGGAACGCTGGTCAATATCGATGTCGGGCCCTCTTCCAGGGACCACCCTCGCATACTCAGGCTCACGTACCAGACCAAGGTGATACAAATGATCTTCTTCATATTTCCCAACGCACCGGCAGCGAAGGCGGGTCTGCCACCTTGGATGACGGAGTTGAGAATAAAATAAAGAGTATGATTGGGAACACGACCCAGTGAACCCCAGGAATTGGTCTTGGGGAAAAATGGATAGCGGTTACACGTCATTTTTTCCATCAGCGAGTTCAATTCATGCCGACTGGTTTTAGATCGAGTCAGGTCTCGCTTTTCACTTTCGTCACGCCGTTAGCCAGCTCTATCATGGCACCTGGTTTGCCCTACGTGGCTATAAAATATGGCATTACCGACCCAATAGTCTTAGCATTGACTCTGAGTATCTTCCTTCTGTCGTTTGCTATTGGTCCTCTATTTGCGGGACCCTTGTCGGAAGTGTATGGTCGTTTATGGGTCCGTGATACTTTCCTTATGATCGCTAAAACACTTCGCCTGAATGAGTTTAAGGTGCTCCACCTAGGGAACCTATTCTTCCTCGCATTTAATCTTGGCTGCGCTTTGTCACCCAACATTGTATCTCTCATCGTGTTCCGATTTCTAGGTACGTTATGGAACAGCTGCCGTCGCAATTTCTGCTTATTCTCCGCGAAAAGCTGGATTTGCAGGCGAGTCCACCCATAGCATGCGGTCCAAGTGTTGTTAGCGACCTCTCCGCGGAACGCGAGCGTGCCTTGGCTCTGGCACTATTCAGTGTTGGACCCTTGATAGGTGCATTTTACAGTGTGCGACGTTGAAATTCACACGTCCGGCAGGTCCCGCTGTCGGGCCCGCCATAGGAGGTTTCATCGCAGAGTTAGTCGGCGTGGAGTATGTTTTCTATGTCATCGTTGCGATCTCTGGTGTTGCCGAAATGCTTGGAATCCCTCTCTTGAGAGAATCCTACGCACCAGTTATCAGGCTTCGTCGTGATACAATGACGTTGGATCCCGAAAAGTTAGCTACAGGACATCCTGCCCTGCCATACCAGATCGGCAAATGTACCTACTTGTGGCTCAACCTCAAGCAACCTGTCATACTTTTCACTCGGAGTCTCATATGCTTCATCCTGAGCTTGTACATGGCTTTGTAAGTTTGCGGATTGCTGTGGTGTCATGCGGCTAATACTAACTCTATTCAGGATGTACGGTCAGTATCTAGTAGCACATTGCATTGGATGTGAGCTGACATCGTGTGGCAGGTATCTATTACTTGATTTTTGCTACTTTTCCCGGTAAGATCATGCTTGCCTGCTACCACGGGAATGATTATTTAAGTTACGCTTAGATCTCTTTTCGAACGTGTACCACTTCGACATCGGAATCGGAGGTCTGACGTACATTGGAATTGGCCTTGGATTCCTAATCGTCGCACATTTCAGAAAGTTAATCTAAGTACCTGCTTAATACTTGACGATAGAGCTGCAGAAAGACATCTCGTGCCCTGGCAGATCGTCAGTGCTGACCAAATGCACGTGTGACGTGAGTAGATATCAAGGCATTAATATCTATACGTACTGCGACGTACGTGTCTTTGGCAGCTATTGCCAGTTGCAATCGACTGGCGGTCTTCCCCTTCTGTGTTGTAAGTAAAGTCAAGCCTATTGATGTCCTCGATGTAGAGGAAAGTCAAACCGTGTCTTCGGACCACTTTAGGCGCTCTGTTAGTTTCACAAACTCAGGATTATTAATTGAAGTCTTCAAGAAGTCAACAAAGAGATTTTGATATCGTTTCTCTTGCTCATCCAGGTCGTCACTGAGTCTGTCGATCTCCTACTGCATGCATAAATGCCAGGAAGCTAGTATCAAATTGAAACCTTGCTTATGTACCTGGCGCATTTGCTGGATTACATGGTGTTGACTTGAATCGAGATGATGCAGCTGATCCTCGTTTATTCGCACCTGGTAGATATGTGAGGTATAAATAAGGGAAACAAAAGTGGGGACATACGTCGGCACCGGTAAGGACGATCACAAGTGATTCGATTCGACCATCTATTGATGCAAGCTATAACTTGACGCGTTGGCATACACAGCTCCGCAAATTTGTCGAGAACTTACAATTTCTCAAAGTATTCACGCGTGGCCTAACAATGGAATTGAAAAGTCAACCCAGGCCAGTATGTTCACACCTATCTTACCTGGTCATCAGCTGCCCGCCTGATGTCTGCAACTGATAAAATAACGAGCGGTGAGACAAAGCTATTCACCTTGCCGTTCGAACCCAGTACTACTACTTCAATATTTTTGATGTATTCGTTAGTTCGCTTTGTTCTGTGAAGATACTGTCAGGTGTGACGAAATCTCGACTAGCATTCACACCGCTGACGAACCTTTTTTATTTGCATCTCCGAAATCAGGGATGTCGACGAGGGCAATTGCACCGGATGCAAGTACGTCAAATGCACCATAGATACGAACACTGAAAGAAAGGTAAGGACAACGCACGGGTAATCAGTGTTGTTGAGATCCGTACCTGTCTACCAGATGCCAGATGGATGGCTCAAACTGGAAGACCTTGAATGGTCAGCAGCGTCATCCACGGTTGTTTGAAGGGTTGTGACGCACCAGCTGCTCTTGTAACATGGCATATGAAGTTAAATATTGCCGGAGCTGTGCACGGTTTAGAGATGCTAATCAGGTGCGATGTTCAATTCCGACTTTCCTGCACTTCCAGATCGGCAAAGCCTGTGCCTTCCCTCTGGATCTCGGTCCCGAGTACGGATGCTACAGGTTCATGCTGCAGAAGCGCATGTATATCGTGACGAGGCGGGGGGTGGTAGTGCATGAAGGCTGCGACAAGTAATGTTCAATGAAAATTTAGTTACTTACTGAGGATAAACCTGTACCAGCAACGGCTCGGAGCCTCGGACATCAGCAAGTACTTAGCACCGAACGAAAGAGCTGAGATATTCCTCTTTCAAAGTCTCCCATGCATCTAACGCAGGCCCGCAATCATCATAGTTGCTACGCCCTATATTCGAAGTACCGCCGCCGCCGTCATCGACAGTTCTGCGGGCAGTTAATATCATGTGGCGCAAGGAAAAAATTCTGACTGGACACCTACATAATATCGTCAAGAATTTGTGCTAGAGTCTGGGGTCGACACCCAATGCGCATGTCTGGTGCAAGAGAAGATCATGAACACTCACTTTTTCCAGCTGTCTTTTGAAATGAAGTTGATGCTCGCTCTCCAAGTTGACGGAGGTAAATCTTCGTAGATTACTTCTGTCTGCATAGATGTGCACGCTCTGCCCACGCAGCGTGCAATTGAAAGCGTCGGAATCGAGAAGGGTAAGTGACTTCAATAAAATTGCGGCTCACCCCTGCGAGATGCAGCCACATCCCAATTCATGAGGGCAGCACTACATAACGATCAGTGCTACGTCGCTCGCGTCGATAACGCTGGCGCCCCCAAGATCGCATTGATGGCGGTGCTTTTTCCAGCTCCAGTCCTTCCAACAAATGAAAGCTTCCTGAGGCGGGGGCGGCCCCCCTCGGGAGTCCGAGGTTTACTGTTGCTAAGTTTCTGTGCCTCTAACTTCCTCCCTCGCAAATCCTTGTCAAAATGGTCCTCCCGTCCTCTTGGACCAACTCTCTCGAGCTCGAGCTCTAGTTTTTATTCGTAGCACTTATGATGTCGTAGCACAATCGTGCGTCTTGTGTGCATGTTTCAACTTCTCTCTCCATCGGAGATCAGTGTCGCAGCACGACGTAAGTATATGTAGGGATTAGTGCGGTTTAAGAGTTGGAGTCGGAGGTTTAAACGTTTATATTCCATCGTGGTGCCTCATCCTCAAGGCTTCGCTTCCTGGCATGAACCCTCCGGCAAGTTTGCAACGAGGTGTCGAATTTCCAGCCAACCGGCTCCCAACTTCCGCAATCACAGAAGGTCACATGTATTGATATAGCAATGTCTACATGTCACGATTTCATGAAGTTGTTCCGAATGCCGTGCTCCAAGTTTTTCCATCGATGATTTGTGGGGTTGTTGAAGGGTTAGAATCGGGCGCTAACTCTATTTCATCAAAGTGCCTCATGATCCTTGCATGATTCTCAAGGCCTCATTCCTATGATTCGCCATGACAAATCGAGTTGCAATACTACCCAGGCTTCAACGGTTTTATAAGGCTCAAAGACCACATTCAGGCTCGGTGTGCCAACATACTACTGCCACTTAGCACCTAGGTGTACGGAAAACGGAGTATCATACGTATGATTGGATCTGGATGCGCAGAACTTTGATGTTCCGTCTCAGGTGCGCGTTAGTATGTTTCAAGGTTTCCCTGGACCTCATCCTGAACTCTCTTTGCAACGAGGTGTTGAATCGCCAGCCAATCGGCTCACAGCTTCCGCAACTACGCAACTTCCAGGCGTTGTTCTATCGATACATCAGTGTTCATATCTATCTTCTACCTCGTGCACTGAAACGAGCCCCATGAACTGGCCCGGCGTAATGCCCTGACTGATATGTATACGTTTTCTCGAACAGTCGGATCCTATTTTGTGTTTGATCTTACAAGGAGCTGCCCAAGTTAATTTGCGCTCAACTGTTCAAAACCCATCTATATCAACTCCCAGTTCGTCCAAGATTATGTAGCTACGATCTTTCCATCACCTCCATTCGAAATGTTGCATTCACACCGTGATATTTTCCAGACCCTGCCCGCATATCGGAAGGGCAATGGTTCACCTCCAATTATGCCTGATGCCGACCGTTCTTTTGATTTACCTGGCTCGCAGCCAAATCCGAAGTTTAAAAGCCAGCCAGGATCCCAAACAATCACGGCACGATATGACTACAGTAAATGGCAATCTGCATCACTGCCTCTGGTTTGGGTGAGCTGTCTTCTACTTTCTTCCTGGCGGACGACATCAAACAACGACACAGCTTGCAGTCCGAGACAACGTTATCCCGCCTCACGCTGTTCCATTTGGCTCGGATGATCATGGACCTCTTTTCATTGCCCGAGCTTATTTAGAAGTAAGTCCTCTCACGCAATTACCCCATCATTTGCGACTTATGAACGTAGGGAGCATTTTGTAAGTCGATTCCAGTAGGTATCATTCTTGCTCATTGAGCGTCACCTGCAACAGTCCTGGGGAAGGCTGGTTCTCAGCTCACGAAGGGTGCCATCATCAGCGACGGAAGTCAGAATATAACGGTAGCCACCTCAACCTTTGACGGCGTATTTCTACTGAGAATTCCATCTACATAGGTGACCCAGTATGACATACTCGTGTGCGCCGCACGGCTGAGTTGGGATATCCCACATTCTTCTGGGACAGGCTTTATACACCAGGACACCGTGATTACGAAACATGACATCAACTACCACCTTGAGCCAGCTCCCCTGTATCGTCAGGATATTCCTGAAAATGCTCCTGATCTCGCGGATACTTACAACAGGGTCAATCATGATGACAGTCAGCGTTCGGTAACCCCCGACCCCTTCATCGCTGCATCGCATATTAGGGCGCGGTCAGTTGCTCGCAGCAACTCTAGACATGACCTGTCATCAAACGAATCCTTAGACGTCGACATATGGAAAGCTGATGCTGCTTCCGTCTTCAGGCCTCCTCTTGAGTTAACGGAGAGGTCACGATCACTTCCTCCCTGGACGAGAACTTCAGCGGAGTCGAATTTTGATGTTCGGGAGGATCTGGTTACTTTTCGGTCCGACAGTGCACGAAGCGCTGGTGTTTCTGCGATTGTTACGTCCACTCACAAGCCTGAGTACGCGCCGGTGCCCCACCCACGTGTGGCAACATCATCAAGAGCTGGAGTCTGTCTCGATTGGCCCGGTCAAGAATCTTACAGATCCCCCGCGTAGGTTAACAATGATGACTGAGAGACTCTTATTAATGAGCAACCATTCTCAGCGTGCCTAGCGCTGTCGAGTACTCCGCAAGTGAACAAGGTACTCCCGCTGGTTCCTTCGGGAGGTTCGAGTGCACAGGGTTCAGCGAAGTGGCGACTTTCGATGGTCCTAGCAGTCCACCCCCTGAACCTTTCGCTCAATCGATGCGTGCTGGCTTCGTCCAGAATGTCTTGCCGCTTCGAACGTCTGTAAATTACCACACAAACAAGCCCTTGTTGAACTTGGCAACTGGCCACTCGTTGGCAAGCATCGACACTCCTCAGATTACCAGTTTTTCCAATGCCTCACCAAAGGACGATTCTCAGCTTACGTTCATGCATTACCCACCTTCCTCACGCAAAATGTCGAGCGATTCGTCACCGTCTCGACCATTTATAGCTGCCTCTCGCGGTAGTGGGGCAGGCATTCCACGAAGCCCTGTTTCGTCTCTCCACGCACTTGATGTCGTCAAAGACATGAGAAAATCACAGTCAAACCTGACCAACTCTCCCGTACACTCTGCCGCAGACGCAATCGGCATCTCCGCCGGTTCGGACGATTTCGGTCATGTCAATCAGCATGACCAGTGCGCATATCCTATTGCTGGAACAATTGCTCAGGCGCATGAATGGCGACGTAGTGTGTGGCCCCAGAAATATCAGCCAAGGGAAGGTTTAAGTCGTGTTCCGCAACCCGGGCCTACCATTCCATCCATTGCTTCACCCCAAGCTCAGAGCTCTGTCGTTTATGATCATGCAGACGTTAATTTACGTTCTACCGAGTATATACCCTATGGCGCATCCAGGAGTCCCAGGGAAACGTTCCCCGATGGTGGAGACGCGATCACCTCGGAGCATGTATATGACTCTGAGCATCGGCAGCTTGTCTCCCGAACAACCTTTGGCATCGAAACGCAATTTTGTGACGGGACTGAAAGCGATGCAGTCGCCAGCGAATTCGTCACGTCGATCGTCGACACCCCGGTGAACGCTGGGATTGTGAAGGATGAAGTCAAACTTCTGCCTCACCCGGCGCCGCTCATCACTTCTATGTCTCAAACAGCTGTGGACAGTAGACGGGGACAGACTAGTACTCTAGTGCAGGAGAGCGCCTTCGAACAGGAGCTCGTTCAAGAAAATCGGGTCGCAGTTACCGCATCCTGCGAAATCACAAGCATGGGAGATATTACATCGGTTGTTC
Source organism: Suillus paluster (assembly GCF_016628075.1). Classification (NCBI taxonomy): domain Eukaryota; kingdom Fungi; phylum Basidiomycota; class Agaricomycetes; order Boletales; family Suillaceae; genus Suillus; species Suillus paluster. The sequence goes on from NW_024537646.1 coordinate 123,065, forward strand.
CCTGCCGCGAAACCGTGGTAGCCGAAGAATGTATGCCGTTGTCAACTGTCCCATATTCTCCGAGCTTGCCGACTTCACGACGACAGTCTGCCCAGACCTTCTCGCCAGTTACGGGTGACAAGCTCCGTAGGTATCATGAGGACGCAGAATCATCTGTCTTCGTCCGTGCGCCCTCGGCACTTGGGGAGAACGATAACGCAACTCTAGCACAATCAAAAGATGTAGCAATCGTAAACCCAGAGAAGTTGTGTCTAGCATCCAACGGTCGTCGGAATTCATCTTTCAGTAAAAATACATCGACCATAGGCCAGAGTTCACTGGTTGCAGAAATACACGGAGAACCCTGTAGTCAAGACGTAGCAAGGGACTGGCCTGGCCAAATCTCCTTGTGCGTAGTTCCTATGCTGTATTTCCCCTCAACTAACATTCTCCAGCACTCCGAAGCTTATGGGTGGAGAGAAGGATGTATCTGCAGATCGTAAGCCCCAGTCTGCAATGGGCAGAGAAGACCATCGTGAACGGGAGACGGAGAGCGAGGTCTTGACATCTCATTCCTGTACTGACAAGATTCTCAGAGGATACACGTCGGAGTCCGCTACATTCAACGATGATAGGCGGATAAATGAGGATGCCGATGGCGCTGCGTTGTCCTTGTCCTCGACCAATACTAGGTTCGAGGTGTTACTTTCGTACGTGACGCATGTTTTGAGCTCTTTGCCCTCGAATAAATCTCTTTCAGCGAACCGGGCATTCCGCAGAGCGTGGGAACCGATTATACTCAGTCTGGATGCCAGCGCCAGTCTTTAGACGTTCACACAGTTCCAGAGAGTCCCGTGCAGATATCGGGCCTTCATTCGACCGAGAGCAGTTACACCCAAAGACAGTCAGCCCATACATTCTCCTCGAGCAATGAGCCATTTACTGATGTGAAGCTCAACAGGGGTCGTGAGGAAGCAGACTCGTGTGTGCTCACCTTGGTACTTGGGGAGAACAACGCAACCGAGAATACGCAGACGCCGAGTCCAGCACCCAATGATCTGCGGAACACGTCTTTCCGTGAAGACACGACAGGTCAGACTTCGTCCTCAATCGCTAAGCTACAGGAGAGATCCTGTGGTAAAGATGTGACTAGGGATCTGCTTACTCAAGGCCCCTCGTACGTAGCTCCTACTCTGTTTAAATTTGTCTCACTCACATTATCCAGTATTTCAAGCGTCGAGCACGACAATGTGGATGTATCGGCAGACTATATGCATCAGGCTTTGGAGGGCAGAAGAGACCATCCTGGACGGGAGACGGAGAGCGAAGTTAAGCTCAACTTATCGTCTCATTCCCGTACCGTAAGGAGTCTCAGGCAATACGCATCAGAGACTGTCGCATTGAAAGATGGTGGACAGATCAACGAAAACACGGACGGCACTGTCTCACCCCCGTCATCAACTAATACTGGGCCCAAGCTGTCTCTTTTGTAAGTACACCATTCAAATTTAAGTTTCTTGGACTGGAATAAACCACTTTCAGTGAACCGGGCGTTCCCCAGGATGCGGGACTCGATCATATTCAGTCTGGATGCAAGCAACAGACATCAGACGTCAAAACGGTTTCAACGGATCTCGTGCATGCCTCGAATGATTGCTCGACTGAGGCCAAAGGTCAGAGTCCTCTAGTTACCAATATACAAGGGGGACCCTATGGTCAAGATGTGGCGAGAGACCAACCTCGTCAACGCTCTTCGTATGTGATCCATACACTGTGTCTCCCCTCAACTAAGATCATCCAGCGCTTCGAAACTCGAGGACAACGAAAAGGATGTATCGGCAGATTGTATGTACCAGGCTGTGGTGGGTAGAGGCGGCCATCATGAACAGGAGACGAAGAGCGAAGTTACGCTCGACCCGACGTCTCATATCAGTACCGTCAGGATTCTCAGACAATCCACGTTGGAGACTGCGATATTGAACAATGATAGGCGGATGGATGAAGACACCAACAATGCCACTGCGTCACCCCCGTCCTCAATGTCTGCTATGCCCAAGGTGTCTCCTTCGTAAGCGATACATACGCCGTCTGCCCTGACATCGTAATAAATCTTTTTCAGTGATCCGGGCGTTCCACAGGATGTAGGAACCAATCATATTCAGTCTGGATACGAGAACCAGTCTTCTGAGGTCGACACTGTTTCAACGACTCTCGTGCAGACCTCGAGTCATTGTCGCTTGACCGAGAGTGAAGGATATATCCGACGACAGCCATCCCAGTCATTGTCCTGTAGTGACGAGCCTGGTGAAGCAACCTTAGATACCCACGTCTGTCTGTCCTTGGCACATGAGCAGAACACTTCAACTTCACCACGATCCTTGGACATATCAATCGAGAACACACAGAAATCGAGTTCGGCGGCCTCCAGCGGACTTTGGAACTCATCTTTCACAGAAAGCACATCGACGACGGGTCAGAGTCCTTCTCTAGCTGCTAACATATATGGGGAACTGTGTGGTCGAGATATGGTCAGGGACCAGCCTTATCAAGGCTCCTCGTGCGTAGTTCCTATGCTGCATTTGCCATTAGCTAAGATTGTCTAGTACTCCGGTACCCGAGGCGGATGAAGAGGATACATCGGTAGATCGCATGAACCAGACTATGGAGGGCAGAGGAGAACATCATAAGTGGGAGACGGAGAGAGAAGTCTTGACGACTGATTCCCGTACCGTCAGGAGTCTCGTACGATTCACGTCGGAGACTGCCACATCTGATGGTGATAGTCAAACGGATCAGGACGCTGACGGCGCTGTGTTGTCCCAGACCTCACCGAAATCTGAGCCCAAGTTATCTCCTTCGTACGTGACATTCCCTTTGAGCCCCTTACATCGGAATAAACCCTTTACAGTGAACCGGGCGTTCTGCAGGATGCGGGAACTATTGTTCAATCTCGATGCGAGCAGCATTCTTCAGAGGTCATCGCAGTCTCAACGACGTCTGTGCAGACTTCGAGCAATTGCTCGACCGAGAGCAGAAAAGAATACATCCATCTAGACAATTCTTCACAACAATTGATCGATCTTCCTAGCGTCGTGCCAAACATATTGCCGGTGCACGATGATCCCCAGCTACCTCCTGCTGCGTTAAATTGGGGAAATGACTCTTCAAGTGGTTCCGGCGAGTCATATGTGATGTACGAATCAGCATATATTATGTGAAAAATTCGTGCTGATTTATCTGCAGTGCTTCCACTGTCTCGAACGAGGGTAACTCTAAGACAGTGGCAGTTGGCGCCTTTGTTGAACATTCAGTTTCAAACGACGACGCCTATCCTGTGTCATGTGCTGAAGGGGCTGCAGTGGCTGTGGGAGCGCAACTATACGATTGCGTGCCTACAGAACCAGCGGTCATATCACTTCCTCATCCTGTCGTCCAACGTGCGATGACGCGTCATTCAAACGTGGTTGACACCCCATCTCAGGCGGAAAGTCAAGACAATCTTTCCTCTGCTGTTGAAACGAGGAGTTACGGTGCGCGGGAGTCTGTGTGTGTTGATGTCTCAACACTTGTGATACGAGATGCTTGCGGGGCGAGTACAGTTACCGTTGCGCCTAATGATCCACCCTTAATTGACGATCAGTTGACGCACAATGCTGCATCCGATGGCGCATGCAAAAGTTCAATCTCCCTCGATCACAGACCACTTACCAGACAAATTACGGACATGTACGTTCAAAATTCTCGCGAGTCGCTCCTCATTAACATTTCGTTTTCAGACGTGAGGAGGTTGCCCATCCTGCACCATGCGCTGAGGGGACTGTGTCTGTGGAAGCACAACTAGATGGTTACATACGCGCAGATCCAGCAGTCATATCACCTCCTCGTTCCGTCATCCAACGTTCCATGACGCTTGATTCACACGCCGTTCAGATCCCATCTCAGGCTGAGAATCACCAGAAGCTTTCTTACGCTGCCGAAATGAGGTGTTGTGGTGCGCAGGAATCTGATTCCCGTACCAACAGGAACCTCAGACGATCCATGACGGAGTCTGTCGTAATAAGTGACAATAGACGAATGAACGCGAACGCCGAGGGTGCTGTGGTGTTCCTGCCCTCCACTCATACTGACACCAAGTTGTCTCCTTCGTATGTGACACACCCTTTGAGTTCCTTGCACTGGATTGATGGAATAACCTTCTTTCAGTGAACAGGGCGTCCCACAGGATGCAAGAACCAATCATGTTCGGTCTGGATGCGACCATCTGTCTTGCGAGGTTATCACGGTCTCAACGACGTCCGTACCACCTAGTGTCGTGAGCGTATCGCCGATGTGCGAGGGTCCCCAGCTACCTCCTGTGTTAGACGGGAGAAATAACTCTTCAATTGGTTCCGGCGACATGTATGAACCAGCATATGTTATGTGAGAAATCCGTCCTGACGTTTTTGCAGTGATTCTATTGTCTCGAACGAGGGTGACCCTAAGGTCAGTGCCTCCGTCAAGCATTCAGTTTCAAACGACGACACCTATCCTGCGCCATTTGTTAAGGGGCCTGTGGCTGGAGGAGCGCAACTATACGACTGTGTGCATGCAGAGCCAGCAGTCACATCTCCACATCCTATAATCGTCCAACGTTTGGAGAATCAAGACAAGTTTTCTTCCGTTACTGAAACGAGGAGTCATGGTGCACGGCAGTCTGTGTGTATTGAAGTCTCAACGCTTGCGAGACGAGATGCTTGCGGGGCAAGCACAGTTACTGTTGCGCCCAATGATTCTCCCTTGCTTGACGACCAGTCGACGCACAATGCTGCATCCGTCGGTACATGTGAGAGTTCAATCTCCCGAGGCGCATGCGAGAATCCAATCTCCATCACCGCATATGAGAGTTCAATCCCCCTCAATAACGGATCCCTTACCAAACAATTTACGGCGGAGTATTCCATGTAGGTGCAAAATGCTCGCGAGTCGCTCCTCATTAATGTTTCTCCTCCAGACGCGAGGAGGCTGAAGTACAGAGGAAGTTGCAGGACATGGGCGCGTGTGTTTCCAGTGCTCCTACTGTCTCGAACAAGGGTGACTCTGAGACGGTGGTAGCCAGTGCCATCGTCGAACATTCAGTCTCACACGACAAAGGTTATCCTGTGCCATGTGTTGAGGCTGTGGGAGCGCAACTATGCGATTGCGTGCACGCAGAGCGAGATCAAGACAAGTTTTCTTCCGTTACTGAAACGAGGAGTTATGGTGCACGGGAGTCTGTGTGTGTTGAAGTCTCAACACTTTCGAGACGAGATGCTTGTGAGACAAGTACAGTTACTGTCTTGCCTAGTGATTCTCCCCGTCTTGGCGACCAGTTGACGCACAATGCTGCATCCGATCGCGCATGTGAGAATCCGGTCTCCCTCAGCGCTTGCGAGACTCCAATCTCCCTCGGTCCATGCAAGAGCCCAACCCCCCTCGATCACGAATCCCTTACCAAACGAATTGCGGCAGATTATTCCATGTACGTGCAAAATTATCACAGTCGCTCCTCATTAACGTTCCTCCTCCAGACGAGAGGAGGCTAGAGTACAGAAGAAGTTGCAGGATATGGGTGTGTGTGTTTCAGGCTATCGCTGGATCAAGCAGTCGGAAGGTTATCGATGCTCAGCAGGTGGCCATTACGTTTCCAATGCCGAGCTGGGTATCTAGGTCGGATTCAATGGTACAACCAAGGACCTTGCCTGTTGATGCTGAGACAGGCATTGTCGTAATTTAGAGAAATGCACTAGAGAGCGAGATCAGTGGACATTTATGCGAAGGTTGCGCTGGAATAATGTATGCTTAGAAATGAAAGTCGCCAGTACAATGATGCCAGCGAATCAATTTTTTTTGTCCTAGTCCACATCGTAGACCGACAAATGTGCGACTCTGCAGGTATGATAGAAATATCAGTCAGGCATAAGTGATCACACTGGTGTACCTTTCCTTGTCACCAGCAACTTGATGATCTTTGCTCGAACTGGTGCGACGTAGAAAGAGAGCAGAGAAAAGACGATAGGTACTCGCTCGTAAGATTTGAAACTCGAGCCTTTGTTGCATACTGCACATTATTTGCAATAATTCACGTCTTGTAACGAGGTGATACTGATCAATAACATTTACCTTGTCAACAGCACAACGTACAACAACGATCAGATTCAAAACGCGAAATCATATGTATTCTATAGCAGACGACAGCTTACCTTCAAACCAATGAATCGTCACTCATCAATCATCACGCCCGAGAAGCCTTTCAGCTCGTCCCTGCGACAAATGCGGTAGGGAAGGCTCGTCTCAACGGGCACCGAGAAAGTGACTTCCAACGAGATAGTCGAGGGGTAATCAACGACTTCAGTACTGGCACTTGAGTCCGGTTGCGGAGCCAAGACATGCTACTTGAAATCAGGTACGTTGAAGTCGAATACTTGCATGTTGCCGGATAATACCGGCAAGACTACCCGATAGCCATGAACGTATCTAATGGACACTCATCAACATCTATCGCAACAGTCTTCCATTCCTCACCTTAGCCAGTGATATGAAACTTGATGATGGAGCATGCGGGCCTCGTGTGGGCTCCATTCCTCCCAAGGCACCTCGATGGCGCTTTTTCTCGTTGTTCGCGGTATTTCCGTATGCATTTGAGGAGTGCTGTTCTTAAAGCAGAGAAAGAATCTTGGCCTAGCGCTAGGGACCTCCGGGTCCACCTGGATATATTGCACAGATAGAACGTACATCCGCTCTACCCGGTTAGAGCAAAAGGCGCATCAGGAGGACACCATGGCACGAAGGGACCTGTATAAATCCTGCTGTGCGCGATATAGGTGCGGGACATTAGGGGAGGTAGGGATATGGGTGGTGTCGTGCTCGTTCTCTCCAAGCGTAAATACTTGGGTCGAACCCCCGTCGATCCCGCGCGTGACCATGCGTGCACGGCTCGAAATGAAGGAAATATGGCTGGACAAGTGATTGCCATCGCGATCCTGCAATTCAGTGTAGAATGTGAGGGACTAGGTGTTCATATGCGAGTGTTTACCACGAGCATTTGCACCGTCTTCGTGATGGGAGGGCCTTTACGACTACATCCTCCACGAGATCTGTATGAATGCACTCGCTTCGGGGTAGAGTCACCCTCCGAGTAGGCAATATCGCTGAGCTTGAGTCGGAGCCTGAATACCTAATTGTACCCTCCTAGGGGCCTTCGTCTCTCGCGTACAGTTGCGCGCACTATGTCGAACGATCTTGCCACGCTTACTGCAAGATTCGATAGACTTGAAGTAACCTTTTAAGGAGAGAAAATAGCTCTCGAGAAGAAATTTAAAAAGAAAATAATCAAAGTAAGTTCTTGGTAATGAATCAGGTTCTCTAAACCTTACTGACGCACGTCTGACCGCTATTAATAAGGCAGATCTCAAAATGCAGGTCAATGTCATGGAGGGGAAGGTATACGATCTCCTTGAGGAGGCCACCCAGCGTAAGGAGGTGGTTGACAACCTCAATGGGCACTTGCAGACAGTAAGCCACGTCATCACTCACATAGTCAATAATTTTGATAAATGTTCCCTCAGTACACCAAATTCGCTGCAAAAATTCTCCATCGCGCTTCGCTGGATGATGCACGCGTCAGAATCATTCAGTATTATGGCCTCTCGATTGAGCAGCTGCAACCTAGGAAGTCCTATTACCCACAAGAAGCATACCGCGATCGGCTTGATGCCATGGTAGACTTTGTACAGAGTATGCTGAGTGTTGACGACAAAAAGAAGATGCCGTGAGATAGTTTAGAACTTATTCTTGACGAGTACAGCTTCAGGATGGGACACAAGTCTACTACTCGAGGCCATAATTTTCTAGTATGTACTAGATGTACGGTATACCTCAATACCCTTCACATTCTGGAACATGCAATATTCCAAGATCCGCTATCGTGGGCCCTCTCTCATAAGGACGACTCTCGGCTTACTACATTCACGCATTACCTGCATTCCTCGCAGAATGTTGAGTGGTTCGCCAATTTGCCTCAACCATCTCTCACGGTAGTGAGGCACTTGAGCTGGGAAGCCCTGTTTCACCTCTCAGAACACAAGCAAGTCAAATCTAACCAACTGTCCTGCACTGTCTCAGACACGATTGGCATCTCTGCCGACTCGCACGATTTCAGCCCATAACCATCCATGACACGATGAAAGCAGCAGTCCGAGCATGCGTCTATGAGCCGTCAACGCTTCAATATATGTATGATCGGGTGACAGAAACAGTTCGACCGTGATCACGTACGTCTTGCAAGTTGCAGCTCGAGCATTTGCTGTGTGACGAGACTCGGTGACAGCACTCTCGTTAACAAGCATCTTTCACAGCCTGGCTAGCTAAGTCGAGTACTCCGCAAATGAAAAGGTATTCCAGGCGGTGCCTTCGCGAGGTCTGCGTGCACAGGATTCCGGGACGTGACGAATGCGATGGCTAGAATATATCGGAAGGTTCAGACAGGGAATTGTAGGTTTCTTAACCAAGTTACTTACCGCAATTCACTGACTGAACTTTCCGCAGATTAACACGCTTCGAGGACTGGTATCGCGTGCTCCTAGGCCTGTAAGTCACCACCAAACGAGGATTTTTTGACTTCGGCAATGAGCCGCGTAGCATATACTGCTCCTCGGGTCACTGGTTTTTCTAATCCCTCAAAGAGCAAACCCCTATGTTATATCGCCGGAGAGTGGATGCGATTCACTTTATCCGTACCATGTAAGATCCCCATCAAACCGCAAGGGACTAGTAAAATTTTCACTGCATACTATACAATCTCTGCAGTAATCTCCATCTGGTAACGAGATACTTATGAATAAGTCTTATCTTGTTAAAACACAATGTACAACAACGATCAAAACGCGAAAACATATAGATCCTTCATGTCACCATCAGCAAACGAAGGGCTCTAAACAACACAATCAACATCAGATTGCGTATTCTGTAACACAACGACAACTTACCCTCAAACCAATTAATCTCCGTTCATCAATCATGACGCCCGAGAAGCCTTTCAGCTCGTCCCTTTGACAAACGCGATAGGGCAGGCTCGTCTCGACAGGCCCCGGGAAAATGATGTCCGACGAGATGATGGAGGGGTAATCAACGATCTCAATACTGGCGCTCGAGTCTGGCTGCGGAGCCAAGACATGCCGCTTGGTTTTGGGTACGTTGAAGTCGAAGACTTGCATGTTGCCGGATAGTACCGGAAAGACTACTCGATGGCCATGAACATATCTAATAGACACTGATTAGCATCTATCGCAACAGGAAGGAATTTTTCAGCTCCTCCTCACCTTAACCACTGATACGGAACTTGATGATGGAGCATGCGGGTCTCGTGCGGGCCCCATTCCTCCCAAGGCACCTCGATGGGGCTTGTTTCTCTTTGTTCGCGGTATTTCCGTACATATTTGAGAGGAGTGCTGTTCTTGAAGAAGAGAAAGAATCTTGGCCTAGCGCTAGGGACCTCCGGGTCTACCTGGATATATTGCACGGATAGAACGTACATCCGCTCCTCCTGATTGGGCCAGAAAGGCGCGTCTGGAGAGCATTTTGCCACGAAGGGACCGGTATGAATTCCGCTGTGTACGATATGGGTGCGGGACTTCAAGGGAGGCAGCGCTAGACTCGCAACCTGGGTGACTTCGTGCTCGTCCTCGCCAAATGTGAATACTTGGATCGAGCCCCCATCTATCCCGCGCGTCACCATGTACGCACGGTTGGAAATAAAGGAAAAGTCGCTGATATGGCTAGGCAAGTGATCGCCGTCACGGTCCTGCAAAATAGATTCAGGCTGCGAACGACTAGATGTTCATAAGCAAGTGCTTACCACGAGCATTTGCGAAGTCTTCCAGTTCCAGATGATGATGCGAGGGCCTTCGAGCTCCATCCAAAACATCATCCCAACCACATCTTCTACGATCTGTACAAATGCATTGGTCATGGGGAACGCGGTGAGGGTGCGCAGAACATGAGATGCCGCTTCGGGGTGCTGGACGTTGGAGGAGATTGTGCGGATATATACCTCCAAGTAGCCAGAATCATTTGCGCTGCATTCGAAAATCGGTTATCTGTGCGATTCAAAGCAAAATACGATGGGGACGTACTGGTCGTCATCAGTTTTGACAAGAGCGATGAGGTCTTGTGATGGATCGATGGCGAAGTCTCTCGTTGAGATCCCTATGTCGGTCCGGACCAGCGTGCGACCAGGATCGGACGAGGATGGTAGCCAGGTGGAGATGAAGGTTCGAGAACCGGTATGGTTGTGAATGCCCCCAGAAGACGACGTCTTTGCGAATACGCCTCCTACGAGCTCGTATGCCTGGCAGAAACCAGGCATGGGTACGCGAACCTCTTTCTTCCACTCAAATAGAGTCCACGCACGACGAAGATTAAGCAGTTGTTCCAAACGCTCAGCAACTGTGACGGTGCTCGGAGGGCCATCGACCATACAATCGAGGCCAAGCTCGATATGATACTGGAGCTCTGTGGAGGAATCGATTATCCTGTTCAATTCGTGACAGACCTGAAAGGTAGTAGTTAAGTACAAGGTCACGAGCAGTGTAGAATGCGTACGGAGGAGCATCGCAATATAGACCGACAGTCTAGATGACGAAGGATTTCTACCAGTAACTCAGAAGGGAGAAGGATGAAAGTGGTAGGCGGTTCCTTCACGTCCGCGTTGATAACGGGCAGTCTGCCCACCATCGATATCTGCTCTGCACAAAGTTTCGGTGCGATCATAGTAATGTGAATATAAGTCCTGACTGCGGGTGTTGATGCAACTTTGATGTGGGACCTAATCAGTGATGCCGTATGGGAAATTGAAGGGATGCGGCAATTTCAATCGGAATCCGGATCACCTCGGCGTTCACGTTCAAGCTAAGCTTCAAGCTTAAGTCAAGACTCAAGTTCAAGTTCAAGGTTGGAACTCCATTGTTGGGCAGAGAGGGATACTTAATTATCGGAGCAGGAGCGCTGGAAGTCACGTTGCACTCAAAACATGGTCAAGGGAACCGGAATCCTGTACTACTCAACTATGGTCCATCCACCACACCTTGGGCACGTACATGTCCTTCTCAAGATACCCCCGTGCATCCATAAAATACTGGGGTGCTCAGTGATCGTGCAAACAGACGTCTAGACATGGTCATTTGTATATCATCATGCAGAGATGTGATAGTAGGTGCTAAGGGCTCTTAACGCTGTAACTCTACTGACGATATTTGGCTGTCTCATATCTTTCATTTACTCTCCCTGACCCTCCTCCGAGGCTGAAACATACCACTACCTTGGCGAATTTCTCAGTGCGGCACCTTCTAGCCAAGGACGACCCAATAATTTCAAGGACTTGCAACATAATTCAAAATCTTGTGTTTGCCACACCAAATATAGAACTGACAACTACGTGCAGCTCGGTGTTCATTCTTGCGTAGTTTTTGAGGTCAAGAACGAGATATGTAATGTTCGCTGCCGCAGAACTTTACTGCCAAACGATCTCTTCCTATTTCCACGCTACACGGTCTTCGGTCTCGCCAAAGAAGCTGATGAAGATGCATCTCATCATGATGGATCAGATGTACATTGATCGGCTTCTTTGGAAATTATACATAGTACGCACACCGAGTTATCTATGTTGACGACAACTTCAATAGGCGGTCATATCAGTCCAAGCTCGTCTTGCTATATGGTTATCAAAGAAATCCGTATCCGAAGCGAAAGAACAGGAGTCAGTCCTTTAGTTGTCTTCTTCGTGAGTTCGGTGTTCTAAAGGCTCGCCGGCTCTGGGGCAAAAGAATCTTACCTCGAGACAATACTTCATCCAACCTGTTAGACTTCCCCCTCGGTGGGTTATGAGTATCGACGTTGCCGATCGTGTTGGCATTCGAGCACCGATCTGGTTGTACGCGAACCATTTACTCCCATCGGAATAGGCTTGGGAAGGAGTTTCCTACGTAGCACTGGATGGACGAACGGTTGGGGTAGCGGCAAGCCCCCGATAAGACCTTTCGCGGGGTCGAAACCATTGTACCTTCCCCTCTCAGCCTCCCTCTCGCCTCAGCTGACAGGTCCCTATGCTAGGAGACGGACAACTGCAGTGAGGACGAAGGAGTGCGGTCAGCCCAGCGGCACTCACATGAACCCGGTAGCTGTGGCTTCGCTTTCCCAGCTTCTAGTAACGATTCAGTTGCAGTTTTGATCAACCGTCCGAACATCCAGGTGCTATGTATTACTTCTGTGTCCTATGTTCGCTTACCAAGGCCCCTTGTGCTCCAGTGCTCGTTGACAGCCCAGGGTTTGTGCTTCAAGGTGTTCACCCAGGAATTTTCCAGGATACTTGGAGCAAGACTAGCAGCACTCCCCTCGACAATGCAGTATTACAAAGCATCTTTGGACAACGAGATAACCTGAACTGATTCGATTTTCTCCAGAACTGGCAGAACCTCATGCCATATTTTTGATATATTGTTAAAACTACCCAACAATACCCCTTCACATCATATTGAACGTATCGTGCGATTCGTTCCATGACTGGTGAAAGCAAGATTAGCACTCGGACAAAGAAGGCAACGAGGAAGGACAGGCTCACCCAGGCACCGTTAGTTGAGCAATGCTCATTCGCAGACGAAGTCATCCCCTTCGTCTACCACCATACAGCACTTGTGACATTCACAGGGCGTATAGGATTCAATTTTGCCGTTAGTTCCACAGAAATACCCGAAATCGTTTTCGTTGTTATATCCTCTAATGCCTAATGAGCACCCCGCTTCATCTATGGATAGCGGTAAGCACATGGTCTGAGGTCTGCATGTAGGCCACGAGAGTACTCGCTAATGTTGTCGCAGGGTAGGTTCTTGGGGGTTATTGTGAGGTCCTCAGATGCGATGGCTACGCCAGCCATCAATGCAGCAGACGCGATCAGAGTGGTGAGCGACGCGAATTTCATGGCAAAAACTTGTTGGTGATTACTGTTGCCTTGCTGAGCCCAGACTGAAACCTAGTACATTAGCTTTTATATGCAGGTAGTGTAGGGGCCAGCCGGAAAATCTACTCGTAACTGGATGTTCGGTAGTGGGACAGATGCCAGCTCACGCTCTGTGGCACAACGCTCTTCAAGGTGTCAAGAGTGCAGTCATATACACTATCACCCAATTTTCGCATTCACATGATGTGGCAGACGTACTCTATGAGACCATTCAATTGATACGGTACGTAAACGGTGGTGACTTATACTAATTTTCACATTTGTAGTGATGTGGCAGACGCACTAGCCCCATTCAATTACATTTTGTTTCGCCCATTTGATTTCGTGCAAGCAATATACATCTCATTTGCGAGTGACAGCTGGTAGGAACGGAACAGAGATACAAGAAGTCGCAAGTATTTTATTCTAGGTCTACAATATTGCAAAGCGTGCTGAGATTGGGATGTGCCGACATGGCACGTATCGCAGAGGCGTGAATGCACTGGCAAATGGTGCACTGCGTCATTGATCATAACGGCTCGCAGTGGACTTTCCCCATTGAAAACGCGTACTAACCGACTTCTACACCACACCACGTGCATCCGAGACGTCGTAGACGTGCCATGACGTATGCACAGTCTTGCAGTTGAGATTTCGAGTATGTCGTTGTTGTGTCATCGCGCTTGCATCGTTGAGAGTCCGCGACACGAATTTAATGATTTATTCAACAGGTTCCAATATATTACTATCCCTTCCGGTGCAATCGGCACCCCACAGAAGTCGGCAGGTCACACATTTTGGCAGGAAAACGTGACACCTTTGTTACAATTGGTCACAGGCAGTCACACAAAACCCTGCGAAAAAGCGTGACTGCCGACTTCTGTGGGATGCCGATTGCACCGGAAGGGATAGTATCTTAGCATTTTATCAGCCGCTGGTTCCACACGCCAATATACGCTCATTTGCGAAAAAAATAAAATGAGCGAAATAAGATGTAATTGAGTGGGGCTACTCGGTGACCGATCCCAGTCATTGTGGTGCACGTGGCAATTAGAGAAGGGTAGAAATTTGGTGTGGCACCGCACGTCTGGACCCGAGACCTCAACAATCAAACGAATCGTGGGAGCATGGTCGAGGAATACAGCTTGTGACGAGATCTGAGAAGCCTGAGCGGTGCCTGTATGAGCGATGCCAGCGGTCGCAGTTATGAATTTACTATCTATGAGAGCAGGATCAGCAGCAGCCTGAGTCACCTGTGAAGATATTATTCCGCCGAGAGCATTTATGTTTTGAACATATGAAGGATACAATGACGGTTGCCTGACCTCACAACCATCTCTCTCGATCCAGAAGTCTGCTTGCTGGATTGGGTTATGTGTAGAGAAAGTTTTGCATGCCAGGATTGGTCCCCGTCACTTTCATGTAGGTCTGGACGGAAGAGCTAAAGACAACAACGGTGAGGGACACAGATAATATTCAATATGGAGCAGAACTGTTACACGGTATCGGTCCGGGACGCAGAGAAGTAAAGATCTCATATCAGCTCTTTGCCCGGCCCCGTGTAAGCTGAACGCTTACCTTATCGCATATCATGTGACCCTTCCCCTTATATTCCGCCGTTTTCAGACCAGACTCGGGCGCTTCCCACCTATCATCACATACTCATTCATATAACGCTCAAGAAATCGTCCTGTTACTTTCGCCCGATTCGTTTAGTGTTCCTTGTCGTTGTTCACTTAGTCGACAGCCCAGATGCTTCCGCAGTATAATGACCTTGACACTGTACTTTCTGACGAGTTCCTCATCCCATCAAATAGAGATATAGGGGCTAAAATTGTTCCAGAAGAAAATGGTGGAGAACTTCGTTACGTAACTACACAGATTGCTGAAGCTTCGAACTACTATCTAGCTGACCAGAGATGCACTTATCTTTGCGGAAATTCTCTTGGTCCTTTAACCACACGGTCCAAGGCTCTCCTGCAGGAGGAGCTACATGTTTGGGGGACACGGTGCGTATCGTGCCGAGGCAACGGTCCCTTATCATGATGGCCGTTTGTTTGCTGACATCTCTTGCGTACAAAATACCATTACAGAGCCGTCGAAGGACACTTTGTGCACCCTTATGGCCGCGAGTGGATAAATATTGCCGATACGGTCACCCCATTACTCGCTGAATTGGTGGGTAAGTTACTATCAACTGTCACTCTTTGTAGAGGATCGGGAAGTTCTGATACGGTGCCTGATCTAGGTGCCTCGGAGAAGGAGGTGGCTTGCATGGGCACTCTGACTGCGAACCTGCATCTGATGATGGCCGCATTTTACAAACCTACTACTCAACGTTTCAAGATTCTATGTGAAGGCAGAGCTTTCCCCTCGGACCAGGTTGATGGATAACAGTTTTCATCCTCCTCTGTTTCTTACACGCGACATAGTACGCATTTGCTTCCCAGGCTCGTCTGCACGGGTATGACCCGAACGAAGCGATCATCGAAATGTGCCCTCGGGAAGGCGAGTTTACACTACGCGAGTCCGACATACTGGACTTTATCGCCAAAGAAGGTCCCTCGATTTCTCTTGTGATTTTCAGTGGCGTGCAGTATTACACTGGTCAATGGTTTCCCATGAAGGCTATCACCACTGCAGCCAAGGCACAGGTAAATATTGTCCAGCCGCTCTCTTCTTAGATTATTACGTACATTTTCATAACCCGCCATGACGTGAAAAGACAGGCGATGATCCGCTACATTCAATTACCCCGCACATTACTTCTTCTCTTTGTCTGTTAAACATGCGTTGACCACCTCCATTCGTTCTTCTAAGGGGTGTATTTGCGGCTGGGACATCGCTCATGCTATCGGAAATGTTCCCATGGCGCTTCACGACTGGGGTGCCGATTTTGCTGTATGGTGCTCATACAAATATCTCAACTCAGGCCCCGGCGGAATTGGCGGGCTTTTTGTGCACAAAAAATGGGAAAGCAGCCTATTTCCCCAGTGCGTAATTCTTTTGCCAATGCGTTGCATTCACCACTTCTTTCGGGGATTCTAAACGGCGTTACTACTAGGTATGCAGGGTGGTGGGGGCACGATCCAGCCACCAGATTTGCCATGCCTCCTCGGTTTTCAGCTATCCCTGGCGCACAAGGATTCCAACAATCCAATGCCTCGGTCCTTGCAACTGTGTCGCTTTTAGGTTCTTTGCAAATCTTCAAGGAAGTCGGCATGATGACTCCCCTACGCAAGCGATCGCTTCAGTTGACTTCCGAGCTGGAGGCGAGACTCGTTAAGTCAAGGTTTTATGTCCCCATAAACGAGGTTTCGGCACGATGCCAAATATCACAGGATGGAACGAACAGCAAGGATGACACTGCACAACAGGACAAACCCGGATTCACCATCATCACACCCCGTGATCCCGAGTCCCGAGGTTCACAGTTATCGCTTCTATTTCTGCCACCCAATTCAGACGTGGCGAACAAGGTTTTTAATGCATTGTCTGCAACGGGCGTTGTCGGAGACGAGAGAAAACCCGACGTGATTCGCTTAACACCCGCACCGCTGTACAACACATTAGGTGACTACGAGAGAGCTGCCTCGTGCCTTGAAGACGCATTCGAAGGTTTGACGAAAGTAACATATTGTAAGAACAGCGGTTTAGATACAATATCGTTCCACAAGTACCAAATCAAGTAAGTAGAGGAATTTTATCTAGAATGTATTGTCCGACAAGTTGCACAAATTCTCCGCCTGTTAGTACAGCATTATGCTCTTCCTTGAGTTCACCAAAGTTCCTCGTGGCATGAGGAATATTGTGAAGTAAATGCTGATACATTGCTTCGCTCTGAGCTTCATCAATTAAAGTATCACCTTTGGAATGCACGATTAACCAATGCAAGTGGTGGTATGCCACCCTCGGGATCATCTTCGTGACTGAAGCTTCCTCGTAAGTACTCCGCCGACCAAATGCGGCCTCGATGAACCAAGCCCTGTAAGCAGGGAAACTCGAGAGAAGGAGATCGATGTCATATATCCCCTCTGATGTGATTATGGCCTTTGTACTTTCGAGAAGCTTGGCTGGTGGGCACAAAGGGTCCTCGCCTCGTTTAGCCTCGAGGAAGATTGATGACAATATATGAGCACCACAGCTATGTCCCATCAAACATAATCTGTTTGGGTCATAGACGCTGATGTCATGCGGGCCTCCCCAGGTGATAACAAATTCAAGAAAGCGAAGAACATCCTTCACGTGATCGGGATGGTGGATTGCATTGGCTTCTGTCGTTTCCCGAGGGGACAGGCGGTAATTTGTGACCGCCACTGCGTATCCAGTGAAACTCGCGAGTCTACGAGCCAATCCGGCATGATCGAGCTTATCTTCGCTGAAGGGGAGGATGAGGCATGGTAAGGAATGAGATCCTCCGTGGAGAGGCAACCCACCTTCTCCATGCACCTCCATGTATGAAACAAACTAGAGGGGATATGGTGTGTGGACCACGAGGTTGTTCATCCGAGGTATTCCGTGGCTCGTATTGTTTCGGAATATAGATGTCGAAGTTATGGAAATTGTTGCACGGTTCAGACGGGATGTAAGATATGTTTGTATATTCCTCCAGAAGTTCCATTACAACTGAGAACTACGCGATATTAATGAGTGTGATGCATACTAACCGAATAAACTCACTCAGTTACTTACGGCGTAACGTTTGGCGTGAGGTGGATGGCTGGGGTGGACGTCCGGGAAATGGTTACTCTAGTGGAGCCATTTCTAGAAGTCGGGGCTGCTCGTCGAGTGCTTATCGAGCGGAGCCTGTATGTAGCCGAGCGCTTAGCGTCGCCTAAGTACCTCCACCAATGAGAGCGCACGCTTATGGCTGAAGAAAGCTTCAAATGCGAACGTAAACTAGGCCGTCTCTCAGATGCTTGGTCCAGTCTTAGTAAAGTCTAGGGACTCGATAACGGGGCGGGCAGGCTGACTAAGCGTGTGCTCCAGAGCACAGCGGCTGTGCGGTGACCCCTCGCTCGTCGTGGTTAGTGACATGAGCCTAGCCTGGAATAGATACCCGAGCATTATATTACCTGTTCCACAAGCGGACGATGTGTGTGACAGTGTGTTGTCATTGTGACTCGGTATCGAGCGGTCATTTTCTCCCTCCATTCTGTCTCAGAGCAATGCAAAACAAGATATTTGCTATATGTATCTATCCACTTCTTTCACACCTAGATGCTCTCGAGGGCATCGAAGCTAGCAGTTCTGCTGGATCCAAGTCCTGCCCTATAACTCGCGTCGACTTTCCGACTCGCAGAGTCATGGCCTTCAAAGATCTAAGTACTCCCACAAGTACCATCTCTGGATCTTGGGCTTTCGCAATTCGCAGCAGCTCAGTGCAGACCAAAAATGTATCCGTAAACAGTGCTGTGACGGGAGGGGTCATGGTGTCATCGAAGACCTCCATATTCAAGCTTACAACGAGACTACCAAACTTGTAAGTACTTCAGTCGTATGCTATGTATGCAAGCACTTGTTTGAGAATTCCTCTATTCCAATATCTCCATTGCTCGAGCGGCAGTGAATTTGTTCAGAAGCAAGTACGTCGATCAACTCAGGAACAGACCACTAGCTATGTAAGTCACGTCGTGCCATCAACCATACTGCACCGATGCGAAAGCAGAAACACGACTCACTGTAGTTCACCGTCACGACATGCCACCTACTCTTTCACACATGCCCAGAAGAACTACCACGCCGGTGAGTCATGTGGTTAAATCCAGGACAAAAACACACTGTAATAGTACCGCCTTCACTCGGAGGTAAGCGTATCTCCCCACATTTATGCCCAGGGCAGCATTTTGAATTGTGCGACTGGCAATGTTTGGACAATCATTACTGCGGCTGTCAACGGGACTGGCAGATATTGATGCTGCCAAAGCAGTAACAACGGCGAGGGCGAAGGAGAAATGCATTATTTGTGGGGATGTTATATGGGGTCAAACAAATCTGAAGGGAACGGCAGGAAGACGTCTTGCTTTTATGTGCTGGAAATATAATCGACCCTTGCTCATATGTTCCTAAGATCTTGAGCTCTGAGTTCACGCACGATTATACGGACAGTCCGACCGTAACTTAGTGCGTCAAGAGTGGGCCAGGTGCTGCAACGTGCCTGTGACGCGGCACTGCTATGCCCAGATTATACATACCTTCGAATTATGTATACCAACCTTCAAATGTCATGTCATGTCGCTCGAACACTTTTAATTTTGATTGTTCATGTGCATGAATGTCCATCTGCGTCCCACTCCACTCGACTAATAATGACCGTTGGAATGTCATGCAATACTTCAAGTCCAGATAGAATCGTAGCACTACATAGTCTCGGTTCCAGAGGGCGGGCTATTTTGACGCGCCCGTGACATAGTCTCCCCCAGCCAGACAGTCGTTCCTTCGTATTAACCCGTGACGCAACTGCGACGCAAGTAACAACACACATGTCCCATCCATGGTTCAAAAGCCAAAAAAAAACAAGCGATTCCGTTTGCCATACGACGTAGGCGCACCATACCGTAAAGTTATCTTGACTTCGAAGCAGACTGAGTATAGCGGCACGGACTTTCTCTTTCAAGTCATTCACACCTCGTATATCGAAGAGATGAGCTGGGCGAAATGAACTGCAAATTGGGTGGGGGCCGTGGGGCTAATGTAGTATGATCAGGGTGTGATGCAGGCAGCGGTACTGACATCAGTTACATGAAGCTCAGCGACGTGGCATGCGTGAAGCAGCTGAAGCCTGATGATCGTGACGCGGCACTAAGCAACAGTGACGTGGCACAGAAAAACATGGACGTGGCGTAGCACATACGTGCTACTACTATCCACGGAGTTTGTGTATACGCCTTTTCTTACCACAGTAAGGACTTGGTTCTGATGGGAAATGTGGCGTTCTCTAGGCACGTGGCCGTCAAGACTGGCATGCAGCTGCGAAGACAAAGCTGCCACTCCCAACAACCCAATAGTCATTGCACTTACAGCTGACAGTCCCAGTTAGTCTACATTAATCCCACTACATTCCTAGTCATTGCCTTGTGGCTTTAAATTACGAGGCCTCACCAGTCACCTTTGGTAATATGTAAGTATGTACATTCATCGTGTCTCTGAAAACATGATGCACAAGACGCGGCACAATTATCACTCTGTTAGTACCTTCACGAGTATGACAGAAGGTAAATATTGTTTGCTCCTATACAGCGACAACAAATGCACGCGACCAGAACAAATCACTGCAAAATAAACACTACTTACCTAGAATACCAACTCAAGACAATATTCAGGACGATCTCGGTGTGATGCGGGCAGTGGTACTGACGCGACATACTGTCAAGCTTGACACGGCCGTGACGCGGTGCTGAAAAACATTGACGCGGCACAGACGAACCATGACGGCAGCATGGGTGAGGCTTGATCCCGAACTGACACGGTCCAAATAACACTTCATGCAGCATCTGAACACTAGCATTAGACAAGACCACATTAGAGATAGCACAGGAGGCGTACTACTACACCTTGACACTTGTATGAACGTAGAGTCCGTGCGGCGTGCCTTCAACAAGCGCTGTAAATGTAATGAGAAGTGCATTTCAGTACTCGAGCTCTATGGTATGGGTCTGTACGCAGATGGCGATAATGAAAATTAAAGTGTCGAGCACATAACGTGTGTGGTAGTGCCGCAACGAGGTTCAAAGAAATGAATATTGTTGTCCCATGCTGTAGATCTGTTGGACGATGGAACTCGGACAGCTGATTGCCAGGATCGCTTCCAATCGAGTTCAACGGACAGTATATATGTGGGGGCACGGAAGGACTCGGCGGTGATGACCTGTAGATAGAGCGTGAATAAACAGCAGGATCATATACTAAGTGGCCCACCTTTGGATCTGACAGATTGGTCCTTCAAACGCGCAAGGGGACACGATGAAGCAAACAATGACAAGCGGAACAAATTGACGGTGTATGGAGTGGGCTTTGACGTGGTAGGGTGAATTCCTCCATGCCCTCCCACTCCCACCACCGTCTTTGTAGATTCAGGGCATAGCTTCCCTGAAATATCGGAACGGACGGAATTCATCACTTTTCTCCTTTTCACTGGTGCGGAAACGCGTGAATAGGAAGGCAGATGGTAGGAAATTGCTGGTGAAGGGCATGTTTCAGGTGTAGAAGGTATCAAAAACTGAAGGGAACTTGTCCGACAGTTGATGCGAGCACTACTGGTGAGTGGTGTGGTGTTAATGTTGGTCATGATGAGACACAGGCAGCTCACAGACCCAACAATATTTGTCTTCAGATGCGATGCGACGGTAATTTGCAATTTAATATGGATTCTTGCATGAGTGGTACTGAATGTCCTCTACTTGATTCACCCGATACGCAATTTTCATAGAAGACCTTTCTGAATACGGTACCTACACTTCAATTACCCGTACATCCATTTAGCAGACAACATCCTTCTTTTGTCCCTTGAAGTCAGCGACCAACGATAGGAAATCAACACGGAGATTCGGACACACTACCGTTGTTGAGAGAAGTGACCGTCAAAACTCGTTCGTCAAAGGCCATACTGACTATCTATGTCTACAAACAAAACATGTAATTATTTGTACGTCAAACATCTGCGTGTCTTCGATAACAAGACTCCCATGACAACCCGTGAGCCATATGGCTGAGATCCAATGGAGTGGCATCTGGCACTGGGATGATCCACCGCAACCTCGGATCGTCCCAGCGGTGATTATAAGTTGGCGGGACCCAAAACAGAAGCCTCTCTTTCGGTCCAATCACAGTCCATCTGTCATCTTCCCGAATCCTCACCGGGAGTGCCGACTCGTTTTGCGCCGGGTCAGTGATGTCGTCGATAAGTGCAGTTGTATCAACGAGGTGTTGTCCCGGATGAATGGAAAAACGTATGAAGCGTTGCAGGTCATGTTCTCGAATGGCTAGTGCATCGAATGGGTAGATTGTGCGGTCTTGAGATCTAGACACAATGTCCGTTCCGTCTGAGCGAACTGCAACAGAGCCAACACTATCCAGATATCCCTCTAATGGTGCCCGCTGCGTCTCGCCAGTCGCGACATCCCATAACTGGATGGCTCCCTCCCATGACCCAGACACAACACGCTGGCCATCCGGTGAGAATGCGACAGATTGGAAAGAATGACCTTGTGCCCCGAGAAGTGGCCAGAGCGGCTCGCCAGTCCCGGCATCCCACAACCTAATGGTATTGTCACCTGACCCTGACACGATGTGCTTTCCATCTCGTGAGAATGCAACAGAATAGACCCCACCCATATGTCCCTCGAGAGGTGGCCGCAGGAGCTCGCCAGTCTCGGTGTTCCACAACCGAATGGTATGATCCCATGACCCTGACACGATGCGCTTGCCATCCGGCGAGAATGCAACAGAACTAACATCATTTTCGTGTCCCTCGAGAGGTGGCTGCAGTGCCTCGCCAGTCCGGGCATCCCATAATTGGATGGTCTTGTCCATTGACCCTGATACGATGCGCTTGCTATCAGGTGAAAATGCAACACAGGTGACGGACTCCGTATGTCCTGTGAGAGGTGACTGCAGTAACTTGCCAGTCTCGGCATCCCACAACCGAATGGTCCCGTCTCTCTCCATGAACCTGCCATCCCCCGACGCAATGCACTTGCCATCCGGCGAAAACGCAACAGACTTGACCCCATACTCATGTCCCTCGAGAGGTGGCTGCAGGGGCTCGCCAGTCTCGGCATCCCACAACCGAACGGTCTTGTCTTCTGACCCCGACACAATGCGCTTGCTATCCGGCGAGAATGCAACAGAGTTGACACGGCCCTTGTGTCCCATGAGAGGTGGCCGTAGGAGTTCGCCAGTCTTGGCGTCCTGCAACTGGATAGTTCCATCAGATGACCCTGACGCGATGCACTTGCCATCTGGTGAGAATGCGACAGACATAATGTGATGTGTATCTTCCTGGAGAGGTAGAGGTAGCTGTGGTAGCTCACTAGTTTCAACATCCCATAACCGAATGGTGCCGTCCCATGACCCTGACATAATGCGCTTTCCATCCGGGGAGAATGCAACAGAGTTGACATCAACGATGTGTCCCTCAAGAGGTGGCCGCAAAGGCTCGCCAGTCTCGGCGGCCCATAACCGAATGGTCTTATCTCTTGACCCCGATACGATGCACTTGCCATCCAGCGAGAATGCAACACACTTGACCCTCTCCTCATGTCCCTCGAGAGGTGACCGCACGGGCTCACCAGTCTCGGCATCCCACAACCGAATGGTGCGGTCGTCTGACCCCGACACGATGTGCTTTCCATCTGAAGAGAATGCGACAGAGTTGACGCTATCCTCGTGTCCATTGAGAGGTGGCCGCAGCGACTCGCCAGTCTCAGCGTCCCACAACCGAATGGTCTTGTCCTTTGACCCCGATGCGATGCGCTTGCAATCCGGCGAGAATGCAACAGACTGCACCCAGTGCTCGTGTCCCTTGAGAGGTGGCCGCAGCGCCTCACCAGTCTCGGCATCCCACAACCGAATAGTCTTGTCATATGATCCCGACACGATGCGCTTGCCATCTAGAGAGAATGCGACAGAGCTGACCGCACCATGATGTCCCTTGAGAGGTGGCCGCAGCGACTCGCCAGTCTCGGCATCCCATAAGCGAATGGTCCTGTCATATGACCCCGATACGATGCACTTGCCATCTGGCGAGAATGCAATAGAGTTGACATCATTCTCATGTCCCTCGAGAAGTTGCCAAAGGCGCTCGCCAGTTTCTGCATCCCAAAACTCGATGGTACCATTGTATGACCCCGACACGATGCGCTTGCCATCTGGAGAGAATGTAGCACAGAAGACAACACCATCTGGACGTAGCACGTGCTGAATCGCTGGCCAGGACGCATTGTGGCCAGAAGCAATTCGCAACACCGAAGGAAATGTGTTTGCAAACTTTGTGAAAATACGCGACTCCTTTGGTGAAAACGGTAGGGCAGACAGGTATAAATGGGGGGTGCTGAAGGAGATGGGAAAGCCGAAGTTGCGAATGAATTTCTGGGCATCCGTGGCGTCGTCCGCGATATCTTGGTAGCCTGTGTGCTGGGGGTCCACGTCAGAACATCCAGCATAGAAAGTAAGGGCTGTTGCACGTACCTTGACCCACTGGATAACGGACAACAGTGAGCCAGCCGAAGTATTGGTCATCTTCAGCAGACTCAGCACTTCAAACCAGAACAGTAATCGTTCGTGGTTGAAGAATGCTCGAACTGCGTCTGCGAGAGGCAGATTGAATGGTGCCTTTCGCAAGTGATCCGTCCAGAATCGACAGGAATAGAAAAGCTCGGGGGAGATTCGCTGTTTGACTCGTTCATCAAGATCGGAGATTTCGGAATTAGGGAGATAAGAACTGGGCAGTCGGCATATGTTGAATCGTAGGTTGTGCTCCATGACTCCAAGCGAAGCAAATGCAATATTGTTGTTAGCAAGAGATGAGTTGACGAAGAACTCGCCACTCCGCTCTTTATCTGTGAGAAATTCGGAAAAGGATGCATGAAGCGGACGGACGACGGTAGAAGGATCAATGGTACCGCTCAGCAAAGCACCCATGGGCTTCACAATTGCAGTAACGATGGCTGGGTCACACTCGTCGTGGAAATGACCTCTCATTGAGCGTAATGAAACGAGAGGGAGAGGCTCCAGAGTTCCTAGTACCTGCGCCATCACGGAACAAAACCGAGTGAGACGCTTCTCCCGCTGTTGCAGGCTCTGGGGAAACATCGATTTCAGCGTGAACTTGTACATCTGGTCGAGGAGTGGGACATGTTCGCCACTCTTATGGCTGATGATGGCTTCGAAACGTTCGCGCGGAGTTAGCCCAGGGTCGTTCTCCCCCTTGATATATGCACATGCTAGACGCGCCCACTCAAACAGTCCCCCAGATTCGACCGCGAGAGAGGACAAGGTGTCGTCGCTGTGAACGCCATCCACGCCTGAGAGTTCATTGGTGACATACTCCAGAATGTCGCGTTCGGTCAACGTGGATGAAATGCTATCCATAGACTTTTGTCGCACGTGTTTGACTCCACCCAACGCATTGTGGATGTCTGGTAGAGGTCGCGATGTGAGAAGGATGCGGAAATTATGAGGAAGATTGGTTATGCAGCTTTCTTCATCGAGTTTGCCAGCGAGGATTCGGAGAAGATGCTGTCGTGTATCGTCGTCGCCGCTCTCGTCCAATGCCTCGATGGCGATCAAAGTAGGTCCCACCATCGCCCCCGAAAGCTTTGACGCAGGTTTCATGATCAACTCTTTCCACTGCTGTACGATGTCAGGCGTAGTCGTGAGTGAATTGTCGTGATGGACAATGTCTGCTATTGCGTGTCGCATTTGCTTGTCGCGATCAGCGAGACCTCGTGCGATTGTTGTGAAAACCTTTTCATGGCGTCGTTGCACTGCTTGAGTACGGTCGAAGCAAAAACAGGACCCGAGGCGTCCAAGCTCTCTGAAACGATCTGCGATCGTATGCGCGATGGCGGATTTCCCAGTCCCAGCATTTCCATGGAGCCAGAATACGCGGGGAGCATCATCCACAGTGTCGTTGATCCAAGTGGTGATCTCATCCAGGATGTCCTCTCGCGTCCCTGGTAAACACTTCTTTCTAGTGTCCAATCCTGCTCCTTTTGCACCCTTCATCTCGCTCAGGTCCACGCTCTCACCTGGAGCACGGATGTCAAAAAATGAAGATTCGACTGCATCAAGCACTTACTCAACTGCTGGACGCCTTCCAACATCCGGTGCACGACCACCACCGTATCTCGTACTGCCCTATCCCGAAACTGTTTCATGAGGTCATCAAACACGGCGTTGTATCTTGTCACCGTGTCATCGGTTTCCGATACGACGTTTCTGCCGAGCCTGGACCCTGCAAAAACAGCTAGCGTGAGCTCACTGACGACCAAATGTAGTTTGTCGGCTCACAGAAATTCTTGCTCTTGGAGTAATCACGGAGGAAATAGGAACACTCGAGGGTCTGCTGACATATTCGCACGACGACACTTTTCATTGATATGATAGCCGCCAGATCGTTCTCTGTGAGAAATATGTAGACTTCATCCATTTTTGAAAGGAGCTGGCTGATAGAGTCATCGCGAGTTGTCTGAGAGATGATTGTCTGTCAGAAATATATGTTGGTCAGGCATGCGGTCGGAAATATTGGGTACACTGTAGCTGGATACCTTAGAAACAACCGACAAAACACCCCACGCTGCCTTGGCATATGGATGGATCTGTGCTGCAACGTTAATAACCACATCGCTGCGTGACAAAAATTCCATACCTCCGTTATCGTATCAACAAGGGAATTGAACTTGGAAATCGTCCCGAGCAACGGGGTGACGAAGTTGTCGACCACAGCAACCGGGTCTCCTGCGTTATTGATGCCCGACACCACAGCTTGCACGGGCCCAAAAACAGGTTTTAACTCAGAGACAGCCTCTCGAGCTTCTAGGCGAGCTGCATCTACCGCTTCCGAGTCAGGCTTGCTAGTCGCATGGGTTGCGAAATCCTGGTCATAGCATATTCTGTATTATGAACAGGCTAAAGAAACTCGTATCACGCACATCTGATTCGGCGCCACGGGCTGTCTGACCTTGATCCGGGTTTGAGCTATCTGCGTCGCGAAGCTTGGCGGGCTGTCCTTGCAAAAGTTGATCTGAGGTGGAAACCTGCACCAGGATCATTGCATAAGTACGAGGCATTCCGCAAGACCGCTCACTCACGTTTCGATCGCCGTGAGAGGGGGAAGGGTCTGTCAAAGATACATCAGCATGGGCAGAGGTCATGCTTGGAAGCTTGTCGGTTCCCTCTTCGGGTGCCATGAGCTGTGCAGAGTCCTGTATCAGGGGTTAGGATAGTTGCGATAAGCATTAACTGATCGCTACACACTTCTCTTGCACGATGTGCATCTATCGAGGCAGAATTATGCTGGGATGGATTAGGGCTCGGGGTGCGTCCAGCACTTGGAGTGAAAAAATCCTTGGTCTTCGCAACCCATCCTCGACTGGATTGACCAAGTGGTGTAGGATCAGTCTCAGACGGCTGCAAGGGACATCAAATACGTGGACGAAGGAATGGAAAAAGAGCATACCAGATGAGGATCTGAACGAGTTTTCTTGAGGAAGGGGAAACGCTTCTTGCGGCGGGTGCCATCTCGGGCCATCATTGATCCGTGGCCTTACAGGGGAGTGCAGGATTTACCTGTAGATCGTATACAATCCTGACTAAAGGTATTTACGAGCTGGCTGGTACATACCCTTGCGGCGTTCCAGTAGTCCTGGGCTTTGATGATAACGATTTTCAAAAGCGAAACACCTTCGGGGATAGCATCAACTCTGTGAATGCAGGTTCTTGCTACCATTACTGTCAAGCACGTACCTCTTCTTATAATAGGATGCAGCAATTCAGAGCTTGGATAACAGCGACTAGATGGTAAAGCACGAAGGTTGAAACGTTGAGGCCTGCGAGTTGTAGTTACACAGCGTGTACAATATCGCTAATTTTGGCTCACCACTGTGCATAAAAATAGCGCTGGCGCCTGCATCCATCCATTAATTAAGTACCTTCCGAAATCCTTCTCTATCAAGCATCCCTTCAATATTACTCACGCTTGTCCCGCCACTCCACCCGCTTCATAGCTAAAGCATTCCTAACCATGTTGCCAACTTCCTCAGTACGGCTCTCCTGCTACCCTCTCTCAGTCATCGAATTTTTGTCTCAGCGCTCTGTGGAATGAAAATCAACATCTATCGTTTCGACCACCTGCAGATCTCACCTCAACTTCATCCACAGTCTCCATCCCTTCTTATCCTGGTACCGCTCATTCCACTCACTACTGATGTGTCCTTGCATTCGTTTCATGATATTCACGCTCTATCCACAGTCACAACGGAAGGGACTCTCTTCCTGGAACATCCCCGCAAGCATTTACCTATCTATTAAACTTGACTCGAAGTTATGCTAGGAATCAGCCATCTGACTCGTCCGACAGTTCTTAGTTTGGGGCGATACCGTGACATCGTAAAGCTTTCCAGGGCCTTGTGGACCTGATTCCAGTACTTATCGTGCATTTTCAGATCGCCTCATGCGCTACTTAGATTATCATAAGAGTTCAGGGCGTCCTTCGGGCTCTGCTGAATACTAGGGCATGGAGAACTTGGTGGAAACACCATGAAATGAGCTCCTTGATCAGGGAGATGAGCTTTTCGGTGAGTAATCTGTTTAAATTGATCGATATCACATTGGTCTTAGATTCGTCCTTCCCCGCTCATTTGAAGCGTCTCTCTTTCTCTCACGCTGAAGGCCGTTTCTCTGTATACTTGCAAAAACGACGATGGCGGACTATTCGATGTGAGTGACCAGCCTCTGTGCTATTGGCTTTTTCTGACAGAATGAAAACTGTAGTTAAGAATTTCCGAGTACATAATGGTCGAGGGAGCCTCTCCTGAACAGCGCTGTGGAGCATTTCCAGTTGGGTTTGGACCAATATCCGGTCGTCCATCCCGACCTCCCTCCTGCTCTCATCGACCTCATGTGAGTATGCTTCCAAGGTATATTTGAAACGATCTTCAAGATGTTGTCTCCACACACTCTGTTCTGTGACGCCGTCCGCAAGGCCACCTGATCATCCTTTATATATCTAATGTTCAAGGATTTGAAGGAGGATGTACGTACGAAGGTGGTCGGCGCTCAACCATGGTACATGTGCCGCGATGAATACAGTGCTGTTCGAGCAGATAATCATTTTCATTTATGTTGGTGTGTATTATTTCTTTCATCTAGTACGGTTTCACGATATTCTCTTTTCAAATTGTACTTCAAGTTGTTTTACTACTCTGGTACGTACCCTTGTGCTCCAATTATCTAGTTTCCGCATTCTCTCAGCTGCTCTAGAGTCTTCAGCAAAGCCATCCGTTGCTCGACAACAACAATGCTTGTGGACATGCTCGAGTGCCGCGCTATGAGTCGACCTTCCCACAGTTCCCTCGAAGGCGTGCGTCCATCAAATCTGGTGACTTCGTCAATGCCGAATGGGTGGAGTCAATGCTTCCATCCTTTTCAATCTCAGTGCTAATTTGCAGATGGGGTGTGTATATGCCGGGCACCGCAGGGTTTCATCTTTTATAGAGACTACTCATGCCAATGCAAAATGGCGTGGAATGTTGGACTCCGAATCGTCTACCAAGAACGACGAGAGAATGAGTGGATCCGAGCGTAAATAACACAGGTAGGAGCGAGCGACGCGTGAGTTCACTGATCAAAATATACCTATGCCACGTCGAGCCACATGCAACCTGTGACTCAGTACCATTTCAAGCCCAACCCTTACTTCATCAAGCCTTGATGATCCTGCGTCAAGCCATACCCATGCCGCGTCGAGCCTTATACGTGCCGCATCCATGTTTTTCTGTGCCACGTCACGACCGTCAGGCCTCACACATGCCACGTCGCTGAGCTTCATGTATCTCACGCCAGTACTGCTGCCCGCATCACATCCTGATCATACTAAATTGCAAGCTGGCATCAGAAAACCTATAGCAATCTTTCTTTTGCAGCACGTGGCTTATTCTGGCCGTGTGGATTTGTTGCCACTGTGTCAAGATGCAATGTCCAGCACCGTGTAGATGCAAACAATACTTGGGTATAATCTCTGTCCACCGTACTGGTTGAATACTAACAGAGTTAATGAGGGGTGCAACGTCTCCAGAGGAAAGTAATTTGAACATAAATGTGCCGCTTCAGTCACTAGTACTGTAAGTAGACACATGCTCATCTGCATTGATGCCTCGTAATTTAAAGCCACGTAGCAATGGTCATAAAAGAGTAGGGAATGTAGTGCGATTGTTGCAGACTAGCTGGGACTGTAAGCCGTAAGTGCGAAGACTAATATCGAGAGTGGCAGCTTTGCTCAGCTTTGACGCGGCTGGAAGTGCCACGTACGTCAAGGCGGCGCGTCACAGGTTAACGACTATCTTCCATTGATTGGTATGGCTGGAGGAGACTACGTCACGGGTGCGCTAGGACAGCGTCAAAATAGCCACGCCCTCTGGAACCGAGACTAGTGCCACGATGCCATCTGAACTTGAAGTATTGCATGTCATTCCAA
Source organism: Suillus paluster (assembly GCF_016628075.1). Classification (NCBI taxonomy): domain Eukaryota; kingdom Fungi; phylum Basidiomycota; class Agaricomycetes; order Boletales; family Suillaceae; genus Suillus; species Suillus paluster. Next base: position 153,244 of record NW_024537646.1, read on the forward strand.
CAGTGATTAACGATCGAGTGGAGTGGGATGCAGATCGACATTTATGAACAATGAAATTGAAAGTATTTCGAGCGACCTAACATGATATTTGAAGGTTAGTATACACAATTCAAAGGTATAATCTGGACATGGTAGTGCCGCGTCACAGGCACGTTACAGCACCTGACCCACTCTTGACACACTAAGTTGCGGTCGGACCATCCGTATAAACGTGCGTGAACTAAGAGCTCAAGATCTTAGGAACATGCAAGCAAGGATCAATTATATTTCCAGCACATAAAATCTCCTACCGTCCCCTCCAGATTTGTTTGATCCCAAATCACACCCTCACAGACAATGCGTTTCTCCTTCGTCCTCGTCCTTGCTGCTTTGACAGCATCAATATCTGCCAGTCCCGTTGACAGCCGCAGTGATGATTGTCCCAAACTTTGCTCCGAGGTAAAGTGCTGCGCTGGGCAGAAATGTGAGAAGAAGTACGGGTTTTGGGATGACGGCGGCGGTAGCTATGTGCGTTTGTGTCCTGGATTTAATCACATGACTCACAGGCGTGGTAGGTCTACTGGGAATGTGTGAAAGAGTGAGTGACATGTCGCGACAGTGAACTACAGTGAGTCGTTTTTCTGCTTTCGCATCGGTGCAGTGTGGTTGATGGCACAATGCGTGATTTACCAGTAGTTCGTTGATCAACGTGTGCTTGCTTCGGAACAAATTTCACTGTCACTTTTCGTTCGGGCCCGATAATGTCCAACATGGGAAGGCAAGGAATGCAGAACTTACTGAGAGAATAAGGAAAGGAGTGAGGTTGGACGGTCTTTATCTCATCCGATCTAGAATCTTGATAGCGCCTGCGTCAAGTCCCCTTGCAGTTAAATCGAATGCCCAACATTACTGTAGCCCCGGGGCACTGAGTAGATAGCCGTCCGTGCTGCTACTGTCCATGGAGTTTATGTACGCGCAAGTTGGAGACAAGCTAGAATTGTTGTGAATGCCTACAGAAGAGGACGTCTTGGCGAATACGCCTCTACGAGCTATGTCTGGCAGAAATCAGACATGGGTAGGCGAACCTCTTTCTTCCACTCAAAGAGGGTCCATGCACGTCACATGACAGATAGTGCGCAGTTATTCCAAACGCTCTGCAACTGTGCCGATGCTCGGAGGAATATCGACCATACAATCGAGGACAAGTTTGATGTGATACTGGAGCTCTGTGGAGGAATCGATTATCCTTTCAATTCGTGGCAGACCTGAGAGATGGTGATTCTATTCATAGTACGTACCTACGATAGCCTCTCTTCCTAGCCTCCCCTTTGATCCTCTGGATTCCCCGTTCCTCCTCTGGGACGCTTGCCAATCTTGAGTGCCGCCTCACCTCTGAATGTGTTCAGTTGTGCAATTCGAACTTCGACTACAATATGTGGCGCCGGAAGTTGCGGAGTAAATACATTACTCCTTAGATTTAGGGGCTCCAGTACTCAGCTACTCGCTTATCGCTCGTATTGTGTCGCTCGCTAACGTACAAGCGCATTATCGATATACCAGTGTTATCACCGAACACCAAACTGTTCCTGAAGAACTGCTAACTCTCTACAGGAGAGAACGACGGATTCTTTCCCGGTTGCCGTGGGATGCTACAGGGTCCACACACGCAGCGAATAAACGCTTAGAAGCCGAGAACGCATCCGCGCTCTGCTTCACGGGCGTCCCACATGCGCAAGTGCACTCCCAAACGAACAATTCCGTTCTGTCATGAAGGGAGAGGCGATATTGAGACGTGAAGTTGCTGTTACGCCTTTTGCACAAGATAGAGCATCCTAGAATAGACGTCAGTATGCAGCAGTTGAATTTCATACACACGGATACGTACCTCCAACCATGCCATGATATTACACACCTGGTCTATTGGGTTCTTGAGTATGTGGTACGACGAAGCACGTTCCGGGAGATTCAATCCCTCCGCACACTCTATCAAGTGAATGATCATCCTAAAACCCCGAAGGTCGACATAAGTCTAGAGATCCGGGATACAAGTATAATCCAGTAAACGCTGCCTTGCATCGCGATATGCACGTGAAAATGCATGTACCAAGGCGGGCTTTTATAGGCGATGCGGCTGAGCCTGTCAGATATCCTTGAACGCATGGTGTCAGCCAAGTCGGACACAAAATACAGTTCGAGGACTCACAGATCAAAAAACTGCTTGCCCTCACCGGCACCATCCTGCTGCTTGTCATACACCAACCAGCTTCTCAAAAGAAATCGCCGTCAACTCCGCGCCAGGATAACACAGTGCAGCCCACAGTCCAACTTTAAGTCCTCCCAACTCGAGGCGTAAATCCTACGTCGCTCAGCCATGCCTCAGACGCTTGAGAATCAGACCAACAACTGGACGCTGTTTGCGCCCAATTCAATGGGAGTGCACGAGGAGAGGATGTCTGGGAGCTGGACGCTGACCAATGTGCATTGTGCATTCTGTGGAATGGGTTTGGAGACATCGCGGTGTGGGTCCTAGTTGAACAAGAGGATGCGGCTAATATTGAAAAGGGGCGACGGGTACAGACGCATTAATGTTCCGACATGTCCAACCAGACGTGTACGTCAAAGCTACCGCGCATATTGCTGACGTGGCGTTCCATTTCTGGCCTTTCTCCAACTTATGTAAGTCCGGTGTGTACAAACTCCTTGATGTTGGACATCATAGGCCCCAACAGAACAACCGTGATATATCGCCTATGACGGGAGGAGTTGTGGTGTGATCGAGTGCTTCTATGTTCAAGCTTACAGCGAGACTACAAGACTGCGTCCATATTCTGTGTATTCAAGCGTTTGGCCGATCGGACCTGCCCAAGCTATACACAAACTCCGTCTCCAGCGAGTGAGGCATGCGTTCATGATATTATTTATGGATGCCTACCTGTCTCGCCGGAGGGGCTACGTAACGATTGATATTCGGTTTCACCGCGAGCGGACTTGAAGCAGGCGCTATCAAAATTAGATCGGATAGGATAAAGACCAACTTAACCTACGCCACTCCTTTCCTTATTCTCTCAACAAGTTCTGCACTCCTTGTCTTCGCATCTTGGACGTTATCAGGCTCCAACGGGTATATGGGAACTCCAGGTTAAACTCTTAACGTCTGCCTCATCGGTGTCGAGCAGTCTTTTTTCATCTCCATTCTGTCTCAGATCGATACAAAATAAGTCTCTGCTATATTCTTTCACGCTTAGATGCTCTCGAGGACATTGAAGTTAGCAGTTCTGTTGGATCCGAGTCCTCCCCTATAGCCCGCATCGACTTTCCGGGTCATGACTTACTCCACCCACAAGTGCCGTTTGAGCTTTCGCAATTCGACAAGTATTTTATATATTACCATCTAATGGAGTCGTGATAAACCCCAGCGACTCAGTGCAGCCCAAACATCCATGAGGCTCAGCAAACAGCACCTATGACGGGAGGAGTCATTGACGGCTTCTATGTTCAAGCTTACAACGAGACTACAAAGCTGTGTCGTAAGTATTTCAGTCATCTATGTATTCAGATGTTCGAGGTTTCCTCTATTCCAAGATCTACATTGCTCGAGCGGCGGTAAAATTTGTTCAAAGGCAAGCACGTTGATCAACTTAGCAACAAACCACCAGTAACTCACGCGTCAATGATACTGCACCGATGCGAAAGTAGAAACACGACTCACTGTGGTTCACTGTCGCGAAATGCCACTCAGTCATGTATACATTCCCAGATGACCTATGATGCCAGTGAGTCATGTGTTTAAATCCAGGACACAACCTACTCATACTCACACTAGAGCCCCCGTCTTCCGGCCAGCATACATGACCAGGACAACATTTTGTTTTGAAGCAAAATAAGGGACATTCACCACTGAAGCTGTCGATGGGACTGGCAGATATTGATGTTGTCAATGCAGCAACGATGAGGAAGACGAAGGAGAAACGCATTGTTTGTGAGGGTGTAATATGGGATCAAATAAATTTGAAAGAGACGGTAGGAAGATGACTTGCTTTTATGTGCTGGATACTGTACTGGCAGAATTCCGTGGGTATGTAGCTTTACGGTCCGATCGTAACTGAGTTTGTCAAGATGATGACGTGGGGACCTCGACTACTACTACAAAATTTCCTCCGATAGGGTCAGTAAGAGTCTGGTTCGAGATTACTGCACGCACTGACAGACATAAGATGCTGAAACACATTATGTGTGCGAGGTTATACGAGATTTGTCAATGAGAATCTTCTGAGGTGGGGGGACGTTGAAGCCGGCTCGCTTTTAGACCCTGAAAATCGTGTTGTGGACAGAACTCGAACGTTCTACTTGCATGGCGAGAATGTAGGCAGAACCTAGTAGAACCTGAGGCCTGAGGGTCAGCGGATAAACAATCCAGAATATGCGAAACATAAAAATAAACACAGCCTGAGTGATGGAGATGCATATTGTAGGCAAGGCCGACAGAACCTACTCCACTCGTTAACCACCGTTGGAATGTCATGCAATACTTCAAGTCCACATGGAATCCACTAGTCTCGGTTTCAGATGGCGTGGCTATTTTGACGCGATCGCGACACGCCCGTGACGTAGTCTCCTCCAGCCAGACCAATCGAAGGAAGACAGTCGTTCCTTTATGTTCAACCGTGACGCTGGAACGGGTCAAGAATGACCCCGTGAGTGACTCACGATGCTCGCATCTCCGTCGTTTTGACACCCGATGACGTGTCCTGCGCATTGGGGCTCGATGCTGATGGGTTAGGAATGCTGGGAGTTTCCACGGAATGATGCGTCGAAGCTGGGGAGAGCTGACGTGGCTGGTGAACTTTAGTCGATGGAATCATCGGAAAAAAGGTGCGGAAGGAACCGAAGCAGTGGTTGTTGATGTGCGGGAGACTGGTGGTGGCCATCGAATAGCGAATGCGGCCTCAAAAGCATATCAAGTTGCTTTTTGTCATTCAGTCGCAGCCCGTTGCAGAGACAACAAATACGTGCACGATGTAATGGAAACAAATGCACCATAATGCGGTTGTGAACGAGTCTCCCTGAGGAAGGGGAAACACTTCTTGCGGCGGGGACCATCTCGGGCCATGGTTCTCGAGGAGTGCATCAGTAAAACCACCAATTCCTTTTCCAGCCTTATGTTCCTTACATAATGTGCCTTCAAATTTCGTCGCGTCAAGTCCAGACCAGCTTACTTCTAAGTTCTTACTTTTCGTACTTTGTTTCCTCACTAATGTTGACATAGAATTTGTGGAAGGAATCATAGGTCTGGTAGTGTTGGAGGTTGGGGGAAACAAATTGAGTGCCGTAGACAGGAATAAGGTGCGCAGCACGGTAGATTGTGTCAATGTGAATGATGGAGATGTAGGGAGCATTGTTGGCGTGGTGAGCGGGCTGCACCATTCACATCCCGGTGTCTTCATCAGGCAAGTCTCCAATGACATTGAACCATCACACAACTGTGCATGTATACAATTCAGCCCTGTGAGTGAAAGAGAAAAAGTGGCAGTGACCGCGACGAGAACTTGCTTTAGGTGGGTTGGGCCCAGCACTAGGTCTACTCATATTTCTCGAGGACACTTGCTTATCTATCGAGCTATCAAACTCTTATAGACTTCAACTCGCCGCATATTCTGATAGCCCATGTTCATTCACCAATCCCAATACATCCAGAACGCACATTTTACGATCTTCAACTCCACGATCAATCCAAGACAGACGCTAATGCCCACCCAAATGCCCGAAGTTCGTCCCCAATTGCACCTCTCCGTCTCATACATCCAATTCACAGTCCTAGCAATACAATCACGCAACCCCCTCACATATCGTCTCGAACTCCCCCGCGGTCTGCTTTACGAGCAAGTGCACTGCCAAACGTTCCATTCCTTCATCAACACCGTGACGATATTGGACCGTAAATGTTTGAACTTGGAGTAACGCCTTTTGCACACACTGATTAGTCTGTCAACTGCCTTGATATGCGGTGCGATGATGCACACTCTTGAACATTTTGTCCTCCCGCGTGTTCTATCAAGCATCAACGTCCTATATCTCCGCCTCCACCCGCTCCACCTAAAGGGCTCCTAACCTTGTTGCCAACTTCTTCAGCACTTCGGTTCTCCTGCTGCCCTCTACTAGTCATCGAATTATTCCCGTCAGCCGGAACTCGCCTGAACTTCACCCAGTCTTATTTTCCTGGTACCGCTCATTCTGCTTACCACTGGCTCATCTCATCCTTCATCCACAGTGTCGCTCGTCTTTTTCTTCTGCTCCGCTATCCACAGTCATTGGTGGAATCTTAAAGTCCCTTCCAGTGGCGCATACCTGCAGGTATTTACTTATCCATCAAAACTCAACTCGACTCGATGCCGGACATTACCCACCGAGTCCCATCGTCCGACGGTTTTAGCTCAGGGCGATACCGCGACCTTGTAAATCCAGAGACTTACCAACATGATTCCAGTACTCATCGTGAGGGCTGTGTCTGTTTCGAATGGGTACGTTTCTGCCGAGGCTCTTGTCTTATCGACGCGCTGATATGATTATGCCAGGCGATTAAAGGGAAGAATGTGCTGCCTGTGACCGCAATCCACGTCAAGGTTCAAAGCACCAAGGTGGGCACACCTCTCTGATTCAAGTATTCATCAACTCACAACAAAAGCCGATTCCTTCCGCGAACGACGGAGCGTTATCAAGCGCTTGCCTGATATGGCTGTCCACCCTAGCGACTTTATGGTGCAGTCCTCCCTTGCACTCGTTTGAAAGGCACTCGAGGCATGGGGTATGGAGCCTGACTGTCGGCATATCTTAGGCCGTATTCTCGACCTCTCCAAAGTATCCGATAGTGACTTGTTCAAAAGACTATCAAAAACATCACGGACATCGAAGCTCAGTCTAAAGGCCATTGTGTCGGCCGAGTGAAAGCAAGTTCAGGGTCGTGTCCAAGGCTCCTGGCGTTTTTAGATGCATTAGCCTTGTCCGTGTTCTACGTACTGCGCTCTCCTTGTCATGCTACCAAGTGAACTCAATCAACGTGGCAAGGTTGCAATATGGGTACAACACGATAGATGTGTCCAGAAGCTCGCCATTCCATCCAGAATTTGTTATTGCTCGACACATTCGGGTCGATAATAGCCTGAGCGCTCTCGTAAGCCCATCGGTGCAAGACAGGCAGAGCTGCACAATTCTGTACAAGTCTACACAGCACCCTGTTTCGTTGATAAGCATAGGAATGCGGCAATACCAACGTCACCTTCCCTCCGCACCGCAGGTCACCCTCGCAGCATTTTATATCGTCTCTGATCGTACCCTTCAGGTGATATATTTCAACTATGTCGCAGATAATGAGTTCGGTTGACGAATCGAGGTCATATTGAAATTGCGTCCGCTTAGTACACCTTTAAAGCATGCCTGACAAGCACTGTAAATGTAGTGAGAAGTGCATTTCGGCACTCGAGCCCTATAAGAGTCTGTACGCAGATGGAACTTTCGAGCGACATAACATGTGTAGTAGTGCCGCGTCATTTCCACCCGACCCCATCAAGACTGATATCCACGCTGCACAATAATGCCCGCGGTAGTGTTCTCAGGTTCTTAGGAACATGTGAGGAAGGATCAGATATATTTCCTGGAAGATAGGCTCTTCCTACATCGCCACGAAGTTCTGCCAGAACAATATTCAGCATATAGAAGTCAGCCGTCCGACTGTCCCTTTCAGATTTATTTGATCCCATATCACATCCTCACAAACGATGCGTTTCTCCTTCGTCCTCGCCATTGTTGCTGCGTTGACAGCGTCAATATCTGCCAGTCCCCTTGACAGCAATAGTAGATGTCCCTCATATTGCGACAATCCAGTGACGTGCTGCGCTGGGCAGAAATGTGAGAAGATATACCGGGTTGGCAGTACCTCGCCAGTGAGTTTTCATCCTGGATTTAACCACATGACTCATCGGTGTGCTAGTTCTTCTGGGAATGTATTGATGAGTGAGTGGGATATCGCGATAATGAACTACAGTGAGTCGTGTTTCTGCTTTCGCATCGGTGCGGTGTGGTTGATGGCACGATTCGGGACTTACTAGTGGTTTCTTGCTGAGTTGATCAATATGCTTGCTTTTGAACAATTTTCACTGCCGCTCGAGCAATGTAAATCTTGGAATAGAGGAAATCTGGAACACTTGAATACATAGCATGATGGAAGTACTCACAACGCAGTTTTGTAGTCTCGTTGTGAGCTTGAATACAGAAGCTGTCAATGGCACCACGACTCCTCCAGTCATAGGCGCCGTTTACTGGCTTCATGGTTGCATCTTTGGTCTGTACCAAGCCGCTGAGGTTTATCACGACCCCATTAGATGGTGAAAATTGATGTTGTCGAATTGTAAAAGCTCAAGATCCAAAAACGGCACTTGTTGGAGTAGGTCTAAGGTCATGACTCGGTGAGTCGGAAAGTCGATGCAAGTTGGAGGACTCGGATCCAACAGATCCAACAGAACTGCTAGCTTCGATGTCCTCGAGAGCATATAGGCGTGAAAGAAGTGGATAGGTATAGCAGAGACTTATTTTAATTGCTCTGAGACGGAATGGGGAGAGAAAATGACTGCTCGAGAGTCGACACTGACAAGGCAGACATTAAGAAGGTGACCTGTAGTTCGCATATAATTCCGTTCGGGCCTGGTAATTCCCAACATGGGAAAGTAAGGAGTACAGCGGCTCGTTAAAAATATTGTCGTACAAATCGTGTTGACCCATGCTGAGGGAGCATACAGAACATGTTCATTTTTGGGCGGGAGGAGACCTTCGACATCCGCCTTGAGCCTTCGAAGGAGGAAAGGCTTCAAGATCTCATGAAGAGCGCCGATCAATTGAGATGACTCCTCGTGCAAAAGCCGAGATTGCATGGTTCCGACGTTGAGCCTGGCTCTACCATAAGCCAATCACTGATACTGCAAGAACAGCGACAACGAACAATTGCTTCAATGTGTCCATATCATGAAAATATCAGACAGTATAAAATTCAACGAAGACCACACGTCTGATTATTCTGCGGAACATGAGTAAGCAAGACATTGCCGTGCTGAAAAGCAACTTACGTGTAGTGGTGTTCTGCCCTCGGGTATTTCTTGATCTCCTGCGTCAAGGTTTTGAGTTCATATAACCTCAATTGTATATGGAAAGATGTACGCGGTCTGTCAGGATCATTGAGTAGGTGGGACGACCGCGAAAGTAAGACGATTTATGGAGATATATAGAGGGTATAGGGTGTCGTATTCGATTTTCGAGGTATTCCGTCGTCTTCATCTGCCTGTCAACTGTCCTCCGCATCCGCGCATCTGACGGTTTGACCTTTTGCTTTACGCTTCGACGCAGGAACCTTACGGTCGGGTGCATTCTTGCCCTTCCCTTTTGATTGCGTCGCTTCTTGATGATGACATCTTCATCGGTGGGTTCTGAAGCGTCCGGGGCTTGCATGATGGTTCGACGAAGCGTAGTAGACTTACAGCAGGTGCAAATTTATTCCTCTATCCGGTTATGAAGGACGCTCAAGGGGCAGACGATAAGGGCTGGCAATGACCGAGCCTGCGTAGGTGTTCGTTGAACACGATCGTTTGCAAAGTCTACGAAGTTTATCCGTTGAAGCTTCATTCATGAGCGATATTACCTCGCATAGACCCATCTCGTCCACTACAGTATCTACTTGAGAACCTTGAACATGATCATTAGAAGTCAAGGAATTACCGAGAATCCCAGAAAGTTTGTTCTTCCAAACCAACCAACCATCTACTCCACCCCCTCCGACTGATAATGCTTCAATGTTACCCCAGTGACTAATACAAGGCCCAGGCTGAGGGTGCGAGCTGTTCTCCCCCTCAACTCCAACCGTTCCAGGAATCTGTCTGGAATCGCCTCTTCGTCATTCGACTCGACGTGTACGCGTTTATTTCCACGTCTTGGAAGATGTTTGCGTGAAGACTCGGGCTTTGACTTTGAAGGCTGCAGCTCGGATTGCGAGCGTGCATCTTTTCTTGTCCATTCTGTGCTCCTAGCAACTTCGAGTCCGTAAAGGATTTTTTGAGGAGGCGTTCGAGCTTAGCGAATCGTTCCCTGAGTTCGTAAGTCAAACGAGGTGAGTGAGGAACGATGGATGGGAACAGGAACTGTCGCACCTCCCCACAAAACCGTCAGTAGAGAGAAGTGTACTGGGTAAGTTCTCCCACCTAGCGGGTACTTTTCTGTGGTCTAATTAATGGTTCCTCTCTTCATTGGGGGGAGGTGAAAAGGCTGCTGTGCTCGCAGGAGCAGATGTCATTGTGAAAGCTATGGGGAACGATGGTGACGGGTTTGATTCGACATTGCCCTCAGTTAAATGAGATAGAGCAAAAGGTACTTTGACGTGGGCTTGGACCGCGACCATCAACGCGATAGACCCGGCCCTAAACCACTTCAAGTCTATGCACGAGGGGAGGGGAAATTTCCTTTCGTGTATCCTTTGATTGTAGGGTGAAGAAACCGCCCGGCTTCTTTGCGATCACAATCAGAGAGATCCTTCTGGGCGTTGACCGCGACTCAGAACCGAGTTCAGACATGGGAGGTGGGCCGAGCACGGTTTTCTCGTTTTTCTCGCAGAAGTAGAACGCCGCATATCCGCTCCATCTAAAGCATTGACCCAACCCGGTTGCCAACTTCTTCAGTGCAGCTCTCCTGCTGCCCTCTGTCAGTCATCCAAATTGGGTCTCAGCGCTCTGTGGAATGAATACCAACATCCATCGTTCCGAATAGCTAGCTCACTGGATCTCACCTCAACTTCAGCCACAATCTCCATATCCCCACCCCTCCCACTGTCATTCCCCTCACTGGCTCAGCCCATCCTTCATCCGTGTCGCTCAGGTCCTTTGCTTCCTTTCTCTGCCATGCACTATATGAAAGCCTAATATATAAGGATCCAGGCTTAAAGGTGGGCCACTTTATATGTCCTCCGACCTTCACGGACTTTAAGGATGGCGTCATTGACTGTACGAAGGAGGCCTTGGCACTCAACTATGCTTCATGCGTGATGAATACAATGCCGTTCAAATGGACAAATCATTTCATATCAATATGGTATATAGTTGGATGTCGTATTGCTTTCATCTGGCGCGGTTTCACGAGCCGTTGATCTTGGATTCTCTTTTCAAGTTGTACGTGAAGCTTACCCTGGTACGTACCCTTGCGCTCCAATTACCTAGTTTTCGTATTCTCTCTGCTGCTCTAGAGTCTTCAGCGAAGCTTTTCGTCGCTCGACGACAATGCTTGAGTGCTGCGCTATGAGTCGACCTTCTAACAGTTCCCTCGAAGGCACTATGTGCGCCCATCTGCAACGAATCTGGTGACTTCGTCAATCCCGATGGACTAGGGGTTCCAAGGCAGGGACTACGCATTCGGGGTCTCTATTGCCTTTTTCACAGCTTAGTCAGCATGTAGACCAAGGTCCAGCATGTTCGTAGCTTATTATCATCATCGTAGCTGCTTGCCTTGCTCTTGGCTTAGGCCGCTGGCTCCTGCTCCACCGAATGGGTGGCATCAATGCTTCCACCCTCTTCAACGCCAGTGCTAATTTGCAGATGAGGCATCTATATGGCGGGCACCGCAGGGTTTCATCTCTCATACTAGAGAGGATCTCTAATGCTCGACTACTCATGCCAACGCAGAAGGGCGTGTTGAGTTACATGCAGCTTGTGATGAGGTGCCAAAGGTATGGTCTGGAGTTTTGCCGTGCATAAATGCATAACAAAAACAAGTGCGAGCGTTACTGATGGCTGCGTTAAACCTGACCTATCCCGCCTCAAGCCACATGCAACCTGTGACTCAGTACCATCTCATTCCCGACCCATACTGCATCAAGCCTTGTTCATGCTGCGTCAAGCCACACCCATTCCGCATCAAACCTCATCCATGCCACGCCGCGTCCGTGTTTTTCTGTGCCACATCACCGTTGCTTAGTGCCGCGTTACGATCGCCAGGCTTCACGCATGCTACGTCGCTGAATTTCATGTATCTCACCTCGGTACTGCTGCCCACATCACACCCTGATCATACTCCATTAGCCCCACTCAATCTGCTGTTTATTTCACTCAGTTTACTTCCTCAATATACGAGGTGTGAATGAGCTGAACTGCGTTCGTCTGTCTTGAAACAGAAATCATGCCGAGTCCGTGCCGCTGCACTCAGTCTGCTTCGAAGCCCAGTGAATTTTCTTACTCCAGTCCAGTATGGTACGCCTACGTCGTGCTGGCAAATGGAGTTGCTCGCTTTTGAAACTATGGATGGGATTTGTATGGGTTGTTACTTACGTTGCAGCCGCGTCAATACGAGGGAACGATTGTCTTCCTTCGATTGGTCTGGCTGGGGGAGACTACGTCACGACCGCGGCAAAACCGCATCAAAGTAGCCACGCCCTCTGAAACCGAGACTAGTGCCACGATTTGCATGACATTCCACCAGTGGTTAACGATCGAATGGAGTAAGACATGACTGGACATTGATGAAAAATTAAAATTAAAAGTGTTGAGTGACACGACATGATATTTTGGAAGGTTGGTATACGCAGTTCAAAGGTATAATCGTTCTTGATGCACTAAATTGCGGTGGGACCGTCCGTATAAACGTGCCTGAAATAACAGCTCAAGACCTTAGGAACACGTGAGCAAGGATCCACCATATTTCCAGCACATAAAAGCTACCGTCCCCTTCAGATTTATTTGATCCTATATCCCATCCTCACAAATCATGCATTTTTCCTTCGTCCTCGCCATCGTTGCTGCTTTGACAGCATCAATATCTGCCAATCCCATTGACAGCGACAGTGATTATTGTCGCAATGATTGCTTCGGCCCCCCCGGTTCAAAATGCTGCGCTGGGTATAAATGTGTGGAGATAACCGCCACTCTGACTAAAGGCGTTACTTACGTGAGTTTGTGTCCTGGATTTAACCACATGACTCACCGGCGTGGTAGAAGACCTGGGAATGTGTGAAAGAGTGAGTGACATGTCGCGACAGTGAACTACAGTGAGTCGTATTTCTGTTTTCGCATCGGTGCCGTATGGTTGATTGCACGACGCGTGACTTTAGTGGTCTGTTGCTGGGTTGATCAATGTGCTGGCTTCTGAACAAAATTTACTGCCGCTCAAGCAATGACGATAGAGGAAATCTCAGAGACTTGAATCAATCTTATAACGCAGTTTTGTCGTCTCGTCGAAAGCTTGAATATGGAAGCCTTCGATGACAACACCACACTTCCCGTCATAGCGCTGTGTACTTGGCTTGAATCACTAAGACCATGTCAGCACGAGAATCAAACAACCAGAATAGACTCATACATCAATGCGAAAATGGGTGATGAAGCATAGCCTCATTTAATGACCTACTTCGACACCCTTCTTGAAGCTGTCTTGAAGCTGTGCAAACATCAAGAACCCCGAGTGAAAAACACGTATGGCTTACATTATACAGGAGATCCCGAGCCTTGGCCCTTGGAATACAAGTCGTTAACGAAGAAAGGCTCGAAGGAAACAATAGCATAGACTATATGACGACCGTCAACGTGGACCGAGATGTCTAGGCACCAGAGAAAAGTTAGGGACAGCAGCCGATCCCCTGAAGAGGCCATGTCACTTATCTTCCCGGTGAGCATCTCGTACAACATAACTCCAACCACCCAAAAGTGAATTGACGTACTTCGTGCATATGTTCTGCAGTGCCGCAGAGTAAATATACAAGGTAGTAGTAGTGCAATTGTGAGGCTGGTGAAAGTCTCTGTGGGGTTGTAGTGAGGAATCGTAGCGCGAAGACCTTGGCCAAACCAGCTACAATTACAAAGTAACCATGACAGTCGATAAGCATGATTATTCGACGGCTTGAGGTTCATATGGGCAATTCCTCCGCAGTGGAGATGCTAGACACCGACGAGCTAATTTACTGGTCAGAACAGAGATCACAATTATAGGGAAAACACTCGCAAAAGTGACGGTATCGCCCCACGCTACAGAGCTGTCAGATGATAGGATGCGGATAGCCGATTTCCAGCGTCTCCTCGAGTCGAGAGCGATGGGCACGTAAATGCCTCTGGGGGAAGCTCCAAGAAGGGAGTTCCGCTGATGACTGTAGACAAGTCATGAAATCAATGTCGTGAGGAATGGGCCATCTTCAGGTCGATAGGTTGGCATTAGCACAATAAAGCCACTGCAAGCAACACTGAGGATCGAGGATGGGCTGCGTGGTGTGCATAATAAGCGGTGGGGCAAGAAGGGGTATGAATGTGGGGACTTCGGATGAAGTTCAGGCGGGTCACCTAGAGCAGAACGTGCGCATGGACTCGAAGAACTGTTGGAAGGTCAACTGAGTCATAGCGCAGTACTCGAGCATGTCAATGAGCATTGTCGTCGAGCGACGAATGCCTTCGCTGAAGACTCTAGAGCAGCGGAGAGAATACGAAAACTAGATGATTGGAGCACAGGCGCACGTACCAGGGTAGTAAAACAACTTGACGTACAACTCGAAAAGAGAATCCAACATCAACGGCTCGTGGAACTGTGCCAGATGAAAGTAATTTTACTACACACCAATATGAACGAAGACAACTATCTGCTCGAACGGCACTGTATTCATCACGGCGCTAGGATCGTTGGTGTCGAGGCCGCCTTCGTCAGTCGATAGCACCCTAGTTAAAATTCTTGAATATAACGGATGATCAGGTGGCCTTGCAGAATAAAGAGGTAGTAGATTCAATGTCTTAAAGGTGGTTTCAAATATGCGCTCGAAGGCGTGCCCACGCTAGGTCGATAAGAACAGCAGGGAGGTCGGGATGGCTGACCGGATACCAGTCCAGAGTCACCTGAAATGTATCGTTCGGACAAGACCCCTCGCGCGTCACCTATTCGGAACATCTTGTGTGACTTGCATCTATTCTCGCAGTCTACGGTAGACTGCATTTTGCGTTCTGTCAGTAAAAGCCATCAGCACGGAGGCTGGAGTGACTGACATCGAATAGTAGTCCACCGTCGTCATTTCCGCAAGCATAGACAGAAGTAGCGTTCAGCGTGAAAGAAGGACAGACGCCTCGAATAGGCGGGAAGGACAGATCTATGACCAATGAGGAGATGTACTAGATTAATGCGAACGGATTCCTCACCGAAAAGCTCATTGCACGACGCCTAAAAGTCAAGTATTGAGTTCTCCATGTCCCAGTATTCGGCAGAGGATGTCTCGACCCCTAGTAATAATCTAGGTCGACGCACGTGGCGATCTGCAAATGCAGATTGAATATAGGAATCACGCCTGCAAGTCTCTAGAAGGCTTTACAAGGTCATGTTGTCGCTCAAGCTAAGAACCGTCGGATGAGAGCGTCCACGCAGGTCGAGTTGGATATGCCTATGGATATGTACCAGGAGGAGATTTTCTCCGTATGAAACGCATGCCAAGTACGTATAAAGTGGTCCCATCTTCAAGCCTATATTGGCCTTCCATGCAGGGCGTGACGGAGAAATGAAGCAAAGGACCTGGGCAACACGGAGGTTGGAGGATGAGCTAAGCCAGTAAGCGGAATGCTGGTGGGACAAGAGGGGTGTGGATATGGAGGTTGTGGTTGAAGTTGAGGTGAGATTCAGCTAGCTGGTCGGAACGATAGACGTCAGCGTTGGTAATATGTTCAACAGGACGCTGAGATCCAAATTTGATGACTGACAGCTAAGGCAACAGGAGAGCCATACTGAAGAACTTGGCAACAGGGTTGGGAATGTTTCAGTATTGAAGGGACGTGAGTGCTGATAGAGAAGGACTGAATATGGATCGTGTTATAGTATGGGGGAGGTACATTGTTTACTCTTAGGTTATTAATTAGGACGTAATAAAGGAAAGGAACATTTGGGAGTACAGTTGTATAGCTGGGCGTGTTCGTAAACAGACCGCGGAGGGGTTCGAGACGCAGAGGAATCTGGGAATTTCGAAGGGGAGTTCGAAATATTGATTGGGGGAGTTGATGGTGGTTGTATACAGTGCTAGATGTATTTAGGGTGATTACTTAGGTGGTGTTGTGGGCTTTGTGGGACCGGATGTGCATTCGGAATGTACTTGGATTGGTGAATGTATGGGTGATCAGAATATGCGGTGAGTTGAGGTCTATAAGAGTTTAATAGCTGGATAGATAAGTAAGCGTCCTCGAGAAAGATGAGCAGACCTAATGCTCGACCACCCACCTCCCATAGCTGAACCAAGTTCTCGTCACGGTCAGATTCATCTCAACCCTTGACAGATCTTAGCACACTCACTGGAAGGATCTCTCTGATTGTGATCGCAAAGAAGCCATACTAGTACTATCTTTTCGTCGCATCACAATCAAAGGTTTCCTACATCAACAGCGGTTGGTTTTAGGGCCGGGTCTATCGCGTCGATGATGTAATCCAAGACTGGTCGCGGACCGCGGTCCAGTACCTTTTGCTCTTCTTATGGTAATGTCGAGTCGAGCCCGTAAGCATCGTCCCCCATAGCTTTGCAATGTCGTCTACTCCTACAAGCACAGCAGCCTTTTCACCTCCCCCCAGTCCAGAAGAACCATTAATTAGACCACAGAAGAGTACACGCGAAAAGAGTTGATTCCTTTGAACTTACTCAGTACACTTCACTTTTCTCTACGGACGTTTTTTTCTAGTCATTTGAGGTGGGAAAGTTGATAGACGATGGGGTAGAACGGTTCCAGCTTCCCGTCCATCGTCCGAACACGTCCTAGCTCATCTCATTTAACTTAGGAATTCCGCAAACGCTTCGCTCGGTTCGAACACCTCCTCGAAAAATCTTTCACTTATTTCAAACTGTAGGAGCACAATGGAGATAGAAAAGCGCGCACTCGCTTTCCGAGCAGCCATGCAAGCTGCAGCACAATCAAAATCAAAACCTGAGTCTTCTCGCCAAAACGGCATTCCGAGACATGGTCCAATTCTGGCCTGTCTCCAACTTAAGCGACGTCTGGCGTGTAAACAGACTTCTTGATGTTGCACATTACCAGGCCCCAACGGAACAATCATATCGCCCATGACGGGAGGAGTTGTGGTGTCATCGAAGGCTTCTATGTTCAAGCTTACAACGAGACTACAAAACTGCGTTGTAAGTACTTCAGTCATGTTCTATGTATTCCAAGCGTTAGAGATCTTCATCGCTCGAGCAGCGGTAAAATTTGTTCAGAAGCAAGCCGTGGATAAACTGAGTAAAAGACCACTAGTCAGTCACGAGTCGTACCATCAATCATATCGGACCGACTCACTGTAGTTCACTGTCGCGACCTGTCACAGTTTCACTCATCCCACACAAACCCACTGGCGCTTGTCACATCGGTGAGTCATATGGTTACATCCAGGACGCAAACTACTCATATTCACTTTGAAAAAGTGATTCCGACCGCCGTATCGCACATCATGCTCCTCGCATATCTGCCAAGCGCAGCAATCTCCATCGGACTGGGAGGGGCAATATATGGGACAATCAGTGCCCTCACTGGCAGATATTGATGTTGTCAAAGCCGCAGCGACGGCGAGGACGAAGGAGAGACGCATTGTTTGTAAGGATGTGATATGGGATCAAAGAAATCTGAGGGGAACAGTAGGAAGACGGCTTACTTTTATGTGCTGAATATTGTTCTGGCAGAACTTCATGGTGATATAGGATGAACCTATCTTACGGGAAAGATCATCGATCCTTCCTCCAGGTTTCTAGTAAAATCTCCTGAATATGTTCTGGCAGAACTTCATGGCGATATAAGATGAACCTATCTTACGGGAAAGATCATTGATCCTTCCTCGCATGTTTCCATAACTTATCAAGAGGAGTATGTATTAGTAGAATACCACTCTTGAACAGCTTAGTCAGTAGATAGAATGCATCTTGACCTAGCCACTCGGACTCGTCCAGCCTATACACAAACTCCATGGATAGTAGCAGCACCTACGACAGCCTGTGTACTCAGTTCCCCTGCAACGAGACACGAATGTTGAGATAAAAGTTACATAGGAACGATGGGGTTGATTCAACTGCGAGCGCACCTTGAAGCAGGCGTTATCCGAGCCAGGGAGATAGTATGGAACGTTGCTTAAAAACCAACGTCATCTGCCTTTTTGGCCCTTGGAACCTCGTTCTCTCAGCAGCTTTGCACCCAGACTTGCCTTCGGATGTTGGAAGCGAATCTGGCGCAATCTAACGCCCCCCTGTGCGCATTACCAGACCCCAAAGGAACAAGCTGGATATATATGATATGGGGACCCGAGGGAAATCTACATCGCGGTATGATGCATCAGAATACAGGCACTCCATTTTCCAATCTCACAACCTCAGAGTTTAAACAAATTTAGGCGTACCAAGACTCAAAGCTACCGCGCATAATGCCGACGTGGCGTTTGAATTCTGGCCTTTCTCCTTACCACTTTCTCCAAGTCCTTACTGCGAGGCATGTACGGCTGTCTTCTCAGTGCCCCTCCAGCGAGTAGGGTATGCATTGTGCTTTTTCCTGATCTCATCGGTGTCGAGCATTTTCTATCTTCAAGACTCCTATTGTGTCTCAGAGCAAGACAAAATAAGTCTCTGCTATATATATCCACTCTTTCAGGCCTAGATGCTCTCAAGGACATCAAAGCTAGCAGTTCTCTTGGATCCGAGTCATGACCTACTCTCATAAGTGTCGTTTCCGGATCTTGAGCTTTCGGAATCACAATTCGACGACGACGACGACGTTCCATATAGGTATGTATATCACTATATAATGGGGTCGTGATAAACCCCAGCGACTCCGTGCAGACCAAAAATGCATCCACAAGACCCAGTAAACAGCGCATATGACGGGAGGAGTCGCAGTGTCATCGACGGCTTCTATGTTGACAGAGGGCGTGGCTACTTCGACGCGGTCGTGACGCGCCACGTGACGTAGTCTCCCCAAGCCAGACCAATCGAAGTAATACAATCGTTCCTTCGTATTAACCCGTGACGCCGGATTGAACAGGTCAGTAATGACCCGGCGAGCAGCTCGCGGTGCTCGCGTCTCCGTCGTTTTGACACCCTGTCATCTAAGCTGTGGTGTCTGGATTGCTGGATCCCAGCATAACTAGAGGTGCGTGCTTGTTGATTAATACTAGCAAACACCTGGATTCACAGAGTTGATGTTGGTACCCCCTGGTGTGCCATTGGTTTGCAATTCGCTGCCACCAAAGCAGCACAGCCCAGGACTGCCGGATCTGGAACACGCAAGGTACGTATCAGCCAGCCCGTGATGATTGTCCCGAACGTTGCTACAGCCAAAATTCACCATGCTGCGCTGGGGATAAATGTATGGAGACAAACATCCCTCTGACTAAAGCACTACTTACGTGATTTGTGTCCTGGATTTAACCACATGACTCACCGGCGTGGTAGAGGAT